>NC_134266.1:251069859-251339859 GCF_031893055.1 Leptodactylus fuscus | reverse complement strand
GGTTTCTACATAGAAGCTTGTAAATAAATAGATGTCTTGGTTAATGTGTGTGCCATATAACTGCTTATGTAAAGCAAAATGTAGTTGAACTTCATGTACCGTTATCAGCAGCGCTACAGCCACGTCTTAGGGATACCTATTTTATTACTGAGCATAGTATGCTGGGACGCACCTTATCCAGATTTTTTTTTTCCCTTTCTTTTGGAGTGTGAGAGGAAACCGACACAAACAAAGGGAGAACATACAAACTCCTTGCAGATGTTGTCTTTGGCAGGATTCAAACCCAGGACTCTAGCACTGCAGAGCTAACCACTGAGCCATCGTGCTGCTCCCTTATCCTGATTCTGAGAATGTAGGATCCCTAGTGACTGGTGTGAAAGTAGTGGGGATTGAGCATGTGCACTACCACTCCATTCAATCCTAAGTGAGTGCCGTAAAGAAGTCAAGTTTTGCGTTTGCCAAATTTTTGATGTATCGATTTTAATAAGCCTCAGTATGCAAAACGGGGTGGAAAAATTTTCTGAGGCAATGACCCTTTTAGTAAAGCCCCGCCCCATTTTTTGTTTAATGTCACACCCCTTTTTTGGACATGGACATAAAAAGTGCAGGCTATACCTCTTTTTTGTCATGTCAGGTACATAGGGGCTTTATCAAGACTAGTATTTTCCAAGCCAGTCCTGATAATCCCTGTCCTACCAGAGCTGGCACCTAATTTACTGTCCCTCACTCACCACCAGCCCTCCGATCATGCAGGACATATATAGAGAAGGACTAAATTCTTCCGATGTCAGTAAAATGCTTTGGTTGTAATAGAAAGCTTCTGTTCTTTCTTCTCTTATCTCCTGCCTTTCTTGTTCCTTACTATACAGACTTCTTCAGATATGAGTGACGCTAGGTTCGTACTGCCGTTCTTCATGTCCACTTAGAGACCCAAAAAACAGAAACTCTATCCACTTTAAAAGAGGATATCTGCGAAAACCTGCGGACCCCAAAGACCTCATAGGCCTTCCCGAAATTGGCAGAGAGCACACTTTTAAGTGGAATGGGGGACGGAGTCCCAGACCGGTCACACAATGCTAGTGTAGCGTAACAGTAGCCTAATCCAAGTCATGTGACCTGCTGTCCTTCTTCAGATGTTTAGAGCAGAGGTTTTCACAGTGAAACTCATTATAGCAGAGGAAGTGAGAGCAGGAAAACAGCCTGATAGGAGGAGAGAGAGGATTTCTCTTTGATAAGATATATTGTAAAATTTCTTATAATCTCCTGTACGATTCATGTAGGCTCAGTTTGTTGCAATGCCAGTGCCCATTTAATAAAATTATATCTCATCATAACTATTACACAAAGCATTAAAATGACGACAATACTAAGTTCAGTGTCACAAAAGCTGTTTTATTGTCAATCTCTGTATACAGTGTGTTTATTTTATATATTTAATTTGCATTACATTTTACAGCTTTATGCTTTATGACTGTATATTAGTATAAAGGTATTATGTAAATTTCATGGTTTCCAGGTCTCCAAAATCATGAAATCTGAAATCCTGAGAATGTAGAGTCATCATCACTGTCAGTATAAAGGCCATTGTTGCTTCCCACAACCTCCAGCCAAACCTCCCCGTTCTGTTTCATGGCTATGATTGAGGCCCCAGAGGCTTGGTTTGTATTGGTCGCGAAGACTTGATACATGTGCTGCACAATCTTACCATTATGTTTTAGGGCAATATGAACATTTTTATTATAGACTGTAATATGGTACGTGAAGAAATATAGACCTTCTGCCGGAGCGACAAATTTTCCATTTTCTGTTTTGTAAATACTTTGCTCATTGTAAAAAACTTTTTGAAATTTTATTGGGCTTCCGGTAGATGGATAAGAAGATGACAGGCCAACATGAAATGCGTAGGTTTTCCTTGTTGCTGATGATGCCGGTAGACCTGGTAAACCTTGAAAACCTGGAGGGCCAGGAAACCCTGGTGGACCTGCTTTTCCAGGTGGACCTTGTGGACCTTGTTTGCCAAGTGCTCCTAGAAAAAAATCAATAAGTTGTATTCTGGAAATTCAAGGAATCCAGTAAGTTCTATCATTTTACAAGTTGTTCAGTTTAGACAAACCTGTCCCCATCCCCCAGTTTAGATGAACATACCTGGTTCACCTTTTGGTCCCGGTTCTCCATCTTTACCATCTCTTCCTGGAGGTCCATGCTGACCATTCAGGCCTGGTGTTCCTGGGATACCTGGGACTCCTATATTACATTCATTTTGTTTGGTTGTTCCTTGACAATTCCCTAAAACACAGTATATGGCCACAACGATTGCAAGCGGGAGAGTAACCTGTCGCATCTAAGAAAACAGAAAATATTGGAATTGTTAGTAATTTTGTGAGTAGTTTCCAGTATCAGAAAATACAGATTATCTCTTTTGTAATGAAAAGTAATAAAAGTTATTGAGATAGTGTGATGAATGGCCCAGAGTTATGTGTTTTTTTTTCACTGCCTTCTCAGATATATTTCCCTTTTGCCCTGTTAATTTACTCGATCTGATTAGCAAGATGCCAGAGATAGTGTCCAATTGTCCAAGCCTAATTCCTACCTGGAGGTAGCTTGGCTCATCCCTTTGTCTCAACCTGGGCACAGCATTGTCATGATTGTGCTAACTTCATTATTCTTAGCCGGGGCGGGGGTTGTCTAGAATCAGTGGACTGAGAGCCTTTTAGCAGACAAGCTGACTCCATAGGAGACTCTCAAAGAGTTATGGCCGTATATAGTCATACTGGTACAAGGTGAGGGGCAGAGCTGCCCACCTTGCTGACCTCATTGTAGGAGGGGGCTGAGTGGAGATATATTGTCACAGATGACAAGACCCCGACTTGTTCTTCCTGGACTGTTGGGATGTGTCACGAAGTGCTGTGATGCTGTGGAAGCTAATCCCTTGGAATAGGGTTTCTATTGCTCATGGAGATACCATTCACCTTGGACTATTCTGCTAATGGGGAGTCAAACCCTTACCACCTAAGGATTACTTATGGACTCAGAACTACTTTTGGACTCTAAAGGACTGTGCCCTGGATTTCATGAGGTGAACTCCGGAGACCCAACTGAGTATTATAATTCTGTTTCTAATCTTTTATTCTTTTTATCTTACTGCACTGTACATACCTTTCTGTAACCATATAAGCTTGTATCCGCTAGCATATATACCCATGTATGTTGGTTGTCTAGTATCGACCCTCCTGGGTTAATAAATATAAAACTTTAGAAGGCTCATCCCATATTATCGTATAAGACCCGGTCCCTCTCTCAGGGTGAGAGCGGACGGTAAAGGTAAGAAGGCGATCGCAGTTTTGCCCGTGGCAAGGCCAGGTAGGCCAGAGGCTGGGTCAAAGTGGCTTTGGCCAGGCGAGATCCTTCACAGATAGTAGTAAAGGTTTTTCAAAAAAGGGTATGGGCATGGGACATCCCTTCAGTTTGTTATGACGTCTCCTGATGCCTGTTTAGAGCCGGAGCAGTAGCATTCATTGTAGTCGGCACTCCGGATCTATTGAGCAAGTGTGGATGGCCGGCAGATGTCTGCCAGCTGCCGACGCCTGCGTAATAGAGCCAGAGTGCTGGCTACAGTGTATACCAGAACTCCGGCTCTATTATGAGGGTGCCAGCAGACATACAGAAGAGGAAGAGTCACACCTCCTGGAGGAAATTATGTCCCATGCCCAGAAATTCTGGACAGGAAGACAGGTAAGTATGATGGGATGAGGGGGTTTAGTACAGGTGACATTCATTTCCAGAAACGTGGAAAAAGAACATCATCGCAAAATCTGAAAATGTGCCAGGGATGATCACACTTTTTGTAAAGTAAGTAAGTTAGAAAGTAGGTTGGAGGAGGGTATTTAGCTTAGTGTAGAAGTATCATTTTATCCTGGACAACCCCTTAATTATTTAACTTCAGTGAATGTATAGTGAATCTGCCCTGGTCATGTGACTGATACAGATCAATTTATCTATATTTCTATTACCTATCTGTATATGTATGTATCTATTTATCTATCTATCGATCAATCTATCATCTATGTATCTGTCTATTCATCCATCTAGTTATCTATCAACCTACCTATCAATATTTCTATTTTCTATCTATGATATTTATCTATCTATTCTCTGGTAAGCTATGTATATATCTATTTAGTATCTGTCTATGAATCTACCTATTTAACTATTTATCGGATATTTACAGCAGAAGAAGAGCACATGGTCCATCTAGTCTGCCTGTATATAGGATTATTTCGAATTTATCATACAAGTGGTTCTATCTATCTATCTATCTATCTCCTATCTATCTATCTATCTATCTATCTATCTATCTCCTATCTATCTATCTATCTATCTATCTATCTATCTGTCTCCTATCTATCTATCTATCTATCTATCTATCTATCTATCTATCTATCTCCTATCTATCTATCTCCTATCTATCTATCTATCTATCTATCTATCTATCTATCTCCTATCTATCTATCTATCTATCTATCTCCTATCTATCTATCTATCTATCTATCTATCTATCTATCAATCAAATATCTATATGTTACAGATCTATCTATCTATCTATCTATCTATCTATCTATCATTTATGTCTCAATTTATTTTCTATTTATCTATGTATCTTTCATCTATCTTTTATGTGTAATAATTTTTGCTAATATTATATTTATTCAAATTTTTTAAGATGTATTTGCTTTTGCACACTATATACAATATATACAATACAACAGCAAATTGCAAGATGTCATAACCTAATATCTATGAGAATTTACAATGTAAGGTTACTTACGACTACTATTAAGTGTAGAAAATTCGGATAATCTCAATCCAGTAGTGCAGAAGTGAAGTAGTGTTATCCGTGGATTGTTCTTTCAATTGGTTTATCTAGTCTGTCAAAGATGGATTTCTACATAGAAGCTTGTAAATCAATAAATCTCTTGGTTAATGTGTGTGACACATAAGTGCTTGCGCAAAGTCAAATGTGGTTGAACTTTCAGGTAGAAATTGGCAGGATGTTCTGTTGTCACTTGTGACTAAATTCCCAAAAGGCGATTTTCCAGTCCTTTCCCGTAAGTATAAGGGTGACAGAGGACCAAGGGCTGGGCCCACAGGTCCAGCAGGTACACAATGCCACACAGTGTTTTAATTCCCATGACAAAGTTTACTGGATAAGTCACAGAATAGAGATTTGGGGAAAATATGCAACAAGGTATATCCAGAGAAGAAATACAAACTAATATGGAACAGAATATTGCAGCAAACTAACACTATACTCCTAGTTCCCACAGTTACTTAACAGGTAACAGATACAAGTCCTTTAAGAACACGGTTCTCCTGGATCGGTCCCTCGTTGGGGGTGCACCCTAAGTATTGCGCAATACTATTTGTAATCCACAGGGAAATGCTGTCTTCACTTACAAGTACAGTTATATCCTTTGCTCCAGCTCTCCACTTAACAGACAGGCCAATTTCTCAGATGATAAGGTGTCCGCGTAAGAGTCCCTTATATATCACCACGTGGACGCGGCCAAGCCGTACTTACAAGTCCTTGAGGACTTTCTCTCATATGGTCTCCTTTACCTTCTAAACTTCAGAGGTTTCCAGACTCGGTCCCAAAAGTAGCAACACAAACACTGTGTCTCCAGACTCACTCCACAGCCAGCATGGCAGTTCCTCCATCCAGCATGTCAGGTCTCCATCCAGCATGTCAGATCTCCATCCAGCACAGTTCAGGTCTTCACTGTCCCCTTAGCACATGTCTTGCTCCAACAGCACAGGACCCTCCTCCACGCACAGAGCTCACTTCCAGTTGATGGTGATGCAGATGACTATCTCCAGTTCGAGGCATCAAAATTGCAATCCCAGCACACTGCCAGGCTTGAAGGAGTCCAAAATGTCCCAGTAATTACCTCTAACCTATCTATTTGTGAGGTTGGGTTAATAAGTTGGGTTCTTGTGAAATCATAACTGATCATAAATCATCCACTAAAGTTAGAATAGCTGAAAAATAATAATACCCCCAATCGTTGCCCGCACTGATTATGGTATTAAAGCCTCGTAGGCGTCATTTTTGTGAAGAAGAATTGTAGCCACCATTTTGCTGTAGATTGCTGGGCCCAGATCTTGTTTCTATTGAAGGCTCCCAGGTTTGGCATTAATTTGTATTACAGGCTCTATGCAGTCTGTAATACACATGACGGTATGTTGCATTAGCATTGCATTAGTAATCAGAACTCCTGGGTTCAAGATAAATACTTTAAAAATAGAAAAAAAAGTAGAAAAAAAATCTATATAAAAAAAAAGGGAATAAAAAATTAAAATCACCTCCCTTTCCCTAGAACACATATAAAGCTACTAAAATATTGTGAAACAAATACGTATTAGGTATCCCTGTGTCTAAAAACCCCTGTTCTACAAACTTATAAGAATATTTATTCAATATGGTGAACGGCATAGCGGGAAAAAAAAATTCAAAAGAGCCAAACCAACAATTTTTCGCTGTTTCGCCTCTCATAAAAATTTGAACAAAAAGTGATTAAAGCAATAGACATTCCCCAAAATAGTATAACTAAAAAGTAACCTCGGCCCCACAATAAAAGACACCCTATGTATCCCTGTACACTGAAATATAAAAAAAATATATAACTATATAAGGCTGGGGCCCCACAGGACGGAAATGCTGTAATTTGCCCGTGGTAGAAACGTTGCGGGAAAAATCGCTGTGTTTTTACAGTCAGGGCAAAGTGGATGAACAATATACCTGTTATGTATGTCACTTTTGTAGATTTGGAGTAAAATAACTTTGAAGTCTTTTGCAAATGAAGCAGTTGTCCCACTTGGAATTCAAGATTTTTGGGAAAAAAAAAATGTTTTGGAAAACATTTCCAGTTGACTACCTCATGAAGCTGATTGAGAGTCTACAAACCTGTCATCAAAGCAAAAGTGACTCAAAGTGACTTTGAAGCGTCAATAGATTCAAGGGGCCACATGGTGCTGGAGTCCTGGTGTTCAAATCCCGCCAAGGGCAAAAAAACATCTACAAGGAGTTTGTATGTTCTCCCTGTGTTTGCATGGATTTCCATTCCATATTCCAAAAAGACATACTGATAGGGAAAAATGTACATTGTGAGCTCTATGTGGGGCTCATGATCTACAAAAAAGAAAAGAGTCAATAGATTTTGGGTTGTTTACCATTTTCTTGTGTTCCTTCATAGTATCCATGTCTTTAATATAAATCTACAATGTAGAGAATAGAAAAAAAACCAAGATAACCCATGGAATGAAGTGTGATATTCCAGGCATGTAGAGTGAAAGTGGTTGACTGGGGTGCTGGGATAGCTCATCATTTTTACAGTTCTGCAAAACCCCTTTAATTTTGGGCATGAGGGAACTATAACTTGCCTTGGTATTTTAGTGCCTATGGACGTGTATATGGCACAGGTCCAGATCTGTTAATGATTTTTGTAGATCTAGTTAATGTTTTCGGTTAAGCGTGATTGTTCCGGGAAAATATGAGTGAAATGTTAAATTGTTTGGGTAATGTTTTCTGGTTCTTTGTTTTTTAGGGAGAAGAATATAAAAATAGAGATTAACCACCAAAGAGAAATCAGATCTGTCCCCAGTAATCTACTGGATCTGACACTTCTCAGACACAAGCATGTTCAAAATGTGGACCCTAGTAAATGTCTTCGGAATTTTTTTTTACCATTTCTTCCTGCTGTTTAGGAATAGGAATATTTTTACTTACATGCTGAGGTCTTAAACGGATTCAATCACTTGAATGCCATTTTTTCTCCCAAACATGTAGGAATAGCCTTAAGGGGATCCTATCATTAAAACACCATTTTTTCTCACTAACAAGTAGGAATAGCCTTAAGAAAGGCTATTCTTCTCCAACCTTTAGTTGTCTTCTCCACGTCGCCGTTCGGTATAAATCCTGGTTTTCGTTGGTATGCAAATGAGCTCTCTCGCAGCACTAGGGGTGGGCCTCAGCGCTCAAACAGCACTGGGGGCGGCTCCAATGCTGCCAGAGAACTCTCCAGCACCGCCTCCATCTTCTTCAGGAACGGTCTCTTCATGCATCTTCTTCCGTAACTGGGGGTCAAACTTCTAGGCCTCGGGCAGTGCCGACTGCGCATGCCCACAGGCCACAAGAAAATGGCTGCTTACTTACTGTCTCGGCGCCGAGAAGACATCTAAAGGTAGGAGAAGAATAGCCTTTCTTAAGGCTATTCCTACATGTTCATGAGAAAAAATTATGTTTTAATGATAGGATCCCTTTAAGAAAGACTGTTCTCCTACCTTTAGAAGTCTTCTCTGCGCCACCGTTTGGTAGAAATCCCGGTTTCCTTCGTTATGTAAATGAGTTTTCTCTTAGCACTGGGGCCATAAAAAAGTCACACCACAATCCTAACCCCGAAAGATTTATCATTGTTTACGCCATGGAATAAAGCCCCGTTTCCTGCCTCCCCAATACGGTATAACACCCTCTTTGAGTCCCCCTCCAGAGTGCCTCCTTTCACCCAGAATGTTCCCTGTCCCCCTAATATAAATTATGCCCCTGTACTTTAAATGGGTTATTCACCTTTCTAATACTGATGGTCTATCCTTAGAATAAGCCATCAGTATTACATCTGCAGGAATCTGCCAGTCAGGACCCCAGCAGATCAGCTGTACCAAGACTATGTGCCTACAAGTAATAAAATGTGGGAAGCAATGCACCACTGCAGTACCTAAACCCACTGCTACACACTGTATGGCACGCGAGCGGCGTGGCTCCTGGGATTGTTAACATTACCTACAGCCACGCTGTCCTGGAAAAGCTGATCTGCTGGGGTCCATGAACAGGCCATCAATATTAGAAAAGTGGTTGTCCAGGAATTGGAGCAACCCATGTGGTGGGTGGGGAGGTGTAAAATGTATTTATTTATTTTTAAAGAGCATCTTTATATCCAGCATGAGATGATGATATGTCTACGACAGCTCAATCTCTATATACTGTATGTGAATACAAGTCAAACCACTGTCGTATATGCAGCATCTTACTTGGTAAGGATTCATGTGAACATACTCATCACAGCTACAAAGCAATACTGGTAATGGTCCATATACTGGCCGATATACATGAAGACATGATGGAACAAAAATACTCCGCACTGGTATACCAGCGCCTATACCCTACCTCTACATGCTTCACCACATCAGGGCTTCATCAGGAGAGGCCATACATACCTGGATATAGTGCCCTTCAATGTATATTAACACTCAGTGATGATGCCCTCTTAGTCGCCACCATACTGTATAATGTCCCTAAGTGGACCCTTATAGTATTATATCCTGTAAAGTGGCCCCACATAATATAATGCTCTCCATACAATTTAAAAGGGTTTTCCAGTTTTTAGTATTGATGAGCTATTATTTGCATAGGTCATTAATATAAGATCTGTGGGGGTCCAACACCCGGGACCTATGCAGATCACCTGTACCGAAATAGCGATGTCTATGGGACCACAATGCAGTACCCACACTTCAGTTTGTAAGGCGAGTGAGCAGCGAGTCTCACTAAACATTACAGAAAGACGTGTTGTCTTGGTACAGGTGGCCATCAATACTTGAAATGTATTAACCCCTTTAATCAGTGGCGTAACTACCATGGTAGCAGTGCCCTGGACATTAGGGGGCCCGGTGACAGCCGCTACCGCTGTGTTTTTGTTTTATTTTAATAGGTCGTTATGGGCCCTATTTACTTACTGATCCTGGCTGGGCCGGGGTCGGTAAGTGACACCGCGGGCCCCACAAACACTATCATTATACTCGGGGGTCTTTGCAGACCCCCGAGTATAATGATCAGAGGCCCGGGAGAGGTAAGAAACATGAAAAAACACTGTTACTTACCTCTCTACGAATCTGCCAGGCCTCAGGCATTGTCTGACGTCTCTGACGTCACATGAACACGGCCTGCGTCCCGGGTCATGTGACGTCCAACGTCATTGAAGAAGGACGGCAGCGGAGGCCGACAGCGTAAGAGATGGGGGACAGGTAAGAATCAGTATTTTTTTATGTTTTTATTCCCCCGGGTCTCCGATTATTATACTCTGGGGTCTGAAAAGACCCCAGAGTATAATAATTGTTTATGGGTGTCCACAGTGGGACATAATACTGTGTGCAGGGGCCACTATGGGGGATAATACTGTGTGCAGGGGCAACTATTTGGCATAATACTGTGTGCAGGGGTCACTATGGAGGATAATACTGTGTGTTGCGGCCACTATGGGGGGATAATACTGTGTGCAGGGGCCACTATGGGACATAATACTGTGTGCAGGGGCCACTAATGGACATAATAGAGCGCGCAGGAATGCGGAGGAGGGGGTCGGTCGAGGTCTTCGGCGTTGGTGTCGTTTGGGGGGGGGGGGCAATGTCAAACGTTCATGGGGCCCTGCCATTTCTAGTTACGCCACTGTCTTTAATGTTTTTAGTAGCTCCTCACCAACTAATGCCACTAAGTGGACCACATAGTATAATGCCCCCCGTACACAGTTTAATGCCACCTTACCAGCTCCACACAGTCCAATGTCCCCTAAGTACCATTATATGCCAATAGGGTCAGGACTATGGATGTTCACAGATAGCTTGTCCTGTATAAATATTCTCTAAAGGGCCGCTGTCATTTTATTTGCAGTAATTGTCTGCAGTGTACTGTAAAGACCTGTAGGTGGCAGTAGTATTATACAAATGATACATATACCCACAAACACAGCATTTGTCTACCAGGCTAACAACCAGAATACATATAATTATTAGTTCTATGAGCTAATCCTCCTTTGTGAATAGATATTTCCACAGCAATAAAAAGCTGGGGCTTGGGGCAGTCTCAAATAAAATGGCATTAAAGGTGATGACTACTAATGTGCTATAAAAAGTAAATGGTTCATGAAATCTTAAAGGGGCAGTCCACCTACCTAGAACAATCCCTTTTTACAAGGTAGCTGTCCTATGAGTGAATGAATCATGCCGGGAACCCGACTGGTCTACTGTTATATCTAGACAGGCAGCCAGCATACTTACATATCACACAGCATACAATGAAGTCTATGGAAAGCTATGTCATATGTGTCCTCCGAAGCTCAGTGGGGGAGATTTATTAATCCTTCTATGCCAGATTTCTAGTTTAAAGGGATGATAGCGTGGTACACATTTGGTACAAGGTCCTTTCTATGTTCTGCGACTTACTCACCCCTTGGTGCGAATGTAAGCGGAGTGGTGCGGGGCGAGAATGCCTCGACCTGACATATTTATTATAATTCATGACAGTTTTCTGCCCTGTGTTGGAAATTTACACCAATTTTATGCCTGATTTATGAAGAGGCCTCCTCTTGAGTTTTTTCCTGAGCCAGATCGTCCCTTTATTAAACCATATAATACGCCAGTCTCCTTTATGTGATCTTTATGGGGTTCAGATATGGGAACCTTTACACACCCTGTCTAGAATCCCGAATTATATAAGAACTTAATTACTACTTTTCTGACGATGGGGAGAAGCAATAGGGGGTGCAATGGTGACGGGCCCACCTAGGCCCTGGTGCTTGAGTTGACCCAAAGACCCCTGTACCATATAAGAAAGCACTGCTATTATAAATGTAACATGTTAGGCTACGTTCACATTCTGGCGCAAACCGACAGAAGGAAAAGTACTGTACAAAGTTTTGAGTATAAAATAATGGGAACCCCACTGACACCAGGCGGACCCCATTACAGTCTATGGGCTCCATGGGTGTCTTTGGGTAATTGAATGATAGAGAGACCGAGCAAGTCTGAACCTAGCCTGAGGGAGGGGTCCTGTTATAGAGTTTACAGCTTTAAGATAAATCTTTGAACAGTCTTCAGACATGAGATGACGCAACCCTGGTGCTGGTAGCCTGGTGATGTCGGCACAAGGGAGTAAAGCAGAGACACCAAGTCCTGATGCAATGTCTATAGAGTCTTGGTTGTCTGGCGCTTTCTATTAAACATTAAGCTTGGCATGGATGTGAGCTATTTCTTAGCAGAAGTGTATACTTATAGCTGTATTCCTTCATTGATAGCCATGAATTAGTCATGTTCTTTAAGACTGATGGTCACACATAATAAATAAAATCTATGTTACAATCAATTGGGACGTTTTAAAAGAACTGGTGTTTGCAAGACTATTGGTTGACGGGGTTGTCAGATCAGTCATCTCTACAATCGCAGGGACCATGGTCAGGCAACACCCATTCTTGAGATAGGAGTACACCCTTTAAAATGGACCTATCACCTGATCTGAAGAGCCCATGGATATAAATCATTTGATAGTCACTGTCACCCTGAGCATTTTGGTGTTTCGTTTATCAAAATCTGTTCAGTTATTCCAAAGATATTAGTCCTGTTAGTGTTAATGGAATATAGTGTATACTAGCCAAGTGGGTGGTAATACTGTAGTTTCTCTGGGGGTGGGGTCTTTGTGTGCTGTATATCATGTAGTCTAGTCTACATTAATTTGCATTGACACTAACAGGGCTAATATCTTTGGAATAACTGAACAGATTTTGATAAATAAAACACCAAAATGCTCAGGTTGGCAGCGACTATCTTATGATTTCTAAAGATTGAGAGTTCTCATATCCTTTGGCTAATACGGTACAAAGATACATTTTTCTTATACATATGATTTACTAGCTATAACCTGCGACTTCGTCCGCTGTCCCCTCAGTCTTGCGCGAACCACCTGCAGCGCGACCCGTGGCCCCCCACGGCCCTTTCTTTGCGGCCGGCGCTGGGCCCTCCCACAGTATCGTGAACTGCTGCACCTCTGGCCCTCCCCTTCCACCCACCCGCGCCCCCGGCCCTCCCCTTACCCCCCAGCCGTGCCCCCCGCCCCCTTTCCCCCTTTAGAGATCACAGTTACCTCCTACATCTACCCCTTCCCCCCACCACCACCTACCCGTGACCCCAGTTACCCTCCTTCCCCTTTCCACATGTGCAATCTGGCCCCCCTCCCCCCTACTTACCTTCTGCCCTCTGATGCCAACCCCCCCCTCACCCTCCCTAACTCCCCCCCCCCAGCCCCTACCCATCACCTGTTGTACCCCCCCTCCCTTAAGCAACCTGCCGATCCCTGTTCCCCGTAGCACTCACCATGTAGATGCTGGTGAGCTGTCTGTCTCGTGGCTGAGGTTCAGCGAGCATGTGCGGTCCTTCCCGTGCCGTGTGTTCCTGGCCGCACAGTTCGCGGGTACGTGCTGCTGGGCTTGTTTGGGCCTGGTGTGATGCTGCATGCTACGCCGGCCTGAGGCAATGTGTGGCCGGCCGGCATGTCAGCAGCGTTCGGAACCATGCGGGCAGCCGCCATGTTGAGGAAAGGGTCCCAGCAATGCTGGCCACGCCCACAATTCGGTGCCAACCTATGCGCTGCTGCGCTGGCGCCCTATCCCGCCCACACACCGATAGGCACCAATAGGAGTGGCGTGTAACTACCTGCGCTGACGTTATGCCCGGGCCGACAGCGGAGCAGGAGACAAATTTTGAGGGTCGCGGTGGCGTTTTGGGGTGAGTGAGACACTTTTAAAGTAGCCCATTTTTCCTTCCTGGCTAATATGTAGGTGTGTGTCAAATTTCTATGAAATCCATTCAGCCGTTCCGGTGTGATTGAGGAACAAACATCCAAATATCTAAATTCACAAACATCCAAACACACAAACTTTCACATTTATAATCATTGGGCTTTGCAGATCTGATGAAAACTCTCTCTAAGTCTTCCCTTCTTACACTAGCTTTGCATTTTGACATTCATGGCACACACACACTCGTATTGTGGGGGATCTGACTTGGCCGCTTCCAGCTGGAGCTGTCTGGATACATCTCTAGAGACCAGATTATGTCAGGGGTGACCTCAGGTTGTGTTAGACACTTCAGAGAAGAGAAGAAGTACATTTGGTAAACATTTGCTGTAGAGTCTTTCCAGGAACATTAATCTCCAAGGATCCTTGTAGGGGATTTGAGGAAGCTTATACAATCTATAGAATAGTTTCCTATAATGGTTTGCAGTCAGGAGGAATCTGTGATCTTCTCACCAAGTAACAGATAAGGAGTGCAAACACGGACATGATTTGCCATAGTCACACTCAATCATTATGTAACTTCCATGGAAGCGCCTTGTGTACTGATCAATGTACAAGAGACACATATCAGCATGCAATGCAGTGTACTTTATGGGTAGGATATGTTTATTTCTTGCTTTTATTTGGTAAAATTACATTCAGATCATGGAAAAGGTTAAAAGAAATATTCCCTATTCCCTTCTTCCCTGCCACATCTGGAACCACTTGATCATTTATATGTAAGTTAAAGTACAGGGCAGTGTCCATATTAATGTGCCCTATGCTGGATCTGTGAGAAGATTTCTGCTATATGGAAGCCATGGCTACAGGTCAAGACTAGGGTTGAGCGATCGGGATCGGAAAAGATCAGATTCCGATCGGCGATCGAGTAAATTTCACAATCGAGATCGGAATTCCGACCCGATCTTTTCCAGTGGGATCGAGATCGGAGGTCATCTCAAGATCGGCTCAACCACAAAAGTGACTTTTCCCATAGAAAAGCATTGACTAGGGTTGAGGATCGGGATCGGAAAAGATCGGATTCCGATCGGCGATCGAGCAAATTTCACGATCGAGATCGGCTGGAAAATGATCGGAAATCGGATTTTAAAATCGATCTTGAAATCTCAAGATCGGCTCAACCCTAGTCAAGACACATAGTTACACATGAGAATTCATGAGTTTTATGGAACTTCCCAAATGGAGCAGGGGTCTCCTGCAGTGCATCGCCATTATTAAGAGGTCAGAGCTTCTTGATGGGGTTGTCCTGTCCCTGGCACTCCATTGTCTTCCTCTGGTGCCATGTTTGCTGCTGCCGAATTTGCTGTGGATTTTAGGGCAGATTTCGCCGCTAAGTCCAGAGTAGATTCCTCCCGGAATTCACTTCCCATTGTTTCAATGGGAGTTAGAAAATGCAGCAGGACGCGGAAAAAAGAAGCGTCCTGTTTGATCATGCCGTGGATTCCATGGCTGATTTAGCCACAGTGTCTGCGGCTCAAGACTCCCTGGTGTTTCCGCCCATTCATCTGGGCCTAATCAGTAGTGGGAGGCCGTGACGAAAATGCCGGCGATGGAAAATGAAGAGGAGTTCCTCTTCATTTTCCACCGTGTGAACATACCCACATAGAACTGGTGATGTATATGAGGACTTCTGGCAATATGGTACTGGCAGAGGACAACCCAATGCAGGGGACAGGTGAGTTTGCTTTTATTTTAAAATTTTACAGAAATTTTACAGTGTCGCAGGGGTTGCTTCAATTCCTGGACATGCTTCTATTCCCCCTTTAATAATCCTGTTGCATTTGCCAACTCTTATTATTAACACTGGTGCACTATGCAATAGTCCTAATAAATTCCCCATTGAGTACAGTTTTCAGTCTATTTGTGGGGACCAGAAATAATTCCAGAAACATAATGTTGGAGTTTCACTTTAATTTAGTGGGAGAACAAGAACACCATGTGCTACATTTTTTTCTGCAGATTTTTGTTATTCCTTCGCAAGTGGCTTATTTACAGGCTCTTGTACATTCTGTACTCCGAGCAGTCAGCTCCTTACCAGCAGATTGGAGCGCAACGCCTGCAATTGAGATAGCCAAGAAGAAACACTTAAAAATGTCACAAACGGCACTTCAGCTCCTTCTTTCCTGGAGGTGGTTCACTTCTTGATAACACCATTCTCCATAGCATTACCCTGTTATCTCCAGATGATGTGTATTTGTAAAAATCCTTAAACCTCCCTTATAAATAAAGGCCCACAAGACCCCTGTTTTTGTGGTCTCCTGGGACTGTCGCTGCTGGGACAAAATAGATATCCATTGCGTGGATATCTAAAATATTGCAGTCTTGAAAAAAAAACTTAAATATTGGTATTTATTATGAATATATCACTTGCAGTACCACTTTTCACCACTAGTAGTGGAAAATAGTTCCTAGAATTAAAGGTATTCTACCATTAAAACCCTTTTTTTTGTAGATAAGACGTCGGAATTCGTCTCTTACCTTTAGATGTGATCTCTGCCGCGCCGTTCCTTAGAAATACCGTTTTTACCAGTATGCAAATTAGTTCTCTCGCAGCGATGGGGGCGGGCCCCAGTGCTGGAAATGCGATGTTGCACTCACTCACTGCCGCTCGAAAACAGGCTCCAGCGACGCCTCTATCTTCTGCTGGATCCTCCCGTTCTTTCTTCGGCGTCACCTCCGACGCCTGCGAAGTTGGCTCTGCCAGTGAGACACTAGTAGAGCCGACTGCGCATGCGCGCAATTGCGTCATCGGAACTATGGCCCCGTGCTGCTCCCTATCTGTTTGACAACTCTCTGCTCCACAGCTACCTAAAGCAAGTTTCGGACATGCACTGGTGGTTTGGAGTCTGCCGCATGCGCGGTAATGAAGAGGATGCCACGCAGAGAAGACAGTCTGTACTGTGCATGCGCCAGATTTTGGTACAACCCTATTTTATAATTTAGAATATCATATGTGGGATATTTTGTGACATATATTTGTGTCCGCCTAGATTTTAACCATAACCAACCATAACCATACAATATCATTTTAGTTACGTCCTTCACACCCATGCCACATACTCCTTGGGGCCTTCACCGCACATCCTAAAGAGTATTCAGACTTTACCTTTAAAGAGGACCTTTCACCACTTCTGGGCACATGCAGTGTTATATACTGCTGGAAAGCTGACAGTGCGCTGATTTCAGTGCACTGTCGGCTTTCCCGATCCGTGCCCGGTGTAAAGCGCTATCGGTCCCGGGACCGTAGCACTTTAGCGTCAGAAGGGCGTTTCTGACCATTAGCCAGAGACGTCCTTCTGCCTCGCGGCGCCAATCGCGCTGTGCTGTGGAGCGGGGAGGAACTCCCCCCTCCCTCTGCTCGCACAGCTTGTCCGTAGACTAGCATTATCAGGAGCGGGAGGGGGCGTTCCTCCCCACACCACTGTACAGCGCGATTGGCGCCGCGAGGCAGAAGGACGTCTCTGGCTAATGGTCAGAAACGCCCTTCTGACACTAAAGCGCTACGGTCCCGGGACCGATAGCGCTTTACACCGGGCACGGATCGGGAAAGCCGACAGTGCGCTGAAATCAGCGCACTGTCAGCTTTCCAGCAGTATATAAAACTGCATGTGCCCAGAAGTGGTGAAAGGTCCTCTTTAAGCATGTTCCTTCATGCCAGTGAAAAGTCACAGCACTGCTGTAAAGTGACAGCCGCATGTAAATAGATTTATAGCCCTGACAGAAAGATGAAGACTTCCTGAGGAAATGTAATTACAAGAACTAAAAGGAAACATTTAGCAGAATTCATTTTTATTGCATGGACTGTTTTCTTCCAATTCTGCTGAGATTCTGTCCATTCTGGCCAGAAATAAACAGAAGATCTTGAGGTGGTGGAACAAGACCTCCATTCTTCATCCCATAGGCCAGCCCCATCAGGTGGATAGTTTAATCTTTAATTTTCTCTGGAAACCATCAACCTCGTTCTCCGACACTTTGTGTCAATATTTATGTAAAATGAGATTTACGGAATAATCGCTTACCAAACATTCCAGCCGCGTACCGTAACGAATGGAAGGAATGGCTTGTGGGTGGAAGGTAAGGTTCTGAAGATCTCTTCAAGGCATGACTGCTGTTTAATAACCTTCTACCCCCATAGTCTTCATACTGGTCTATAACAATGGGGGGTAATAATTGTTAAATATTATATATTTACAATATTCTCTAGCAGACATGGGGTTAACACTCTACTGACATCATATCTGTTGTATTTTGGGTACATGGGTGCGGTTAGAGTACACCATTTTAGAAATCTCCCTACATAGCTGTAACATGGAAGGTAACACCCACTCTCATGAATATAAATGAGTGACAGACACACACGTCGTGGTCGTCATCCATGAGGGGGATCCATGGGGAATCTATGGCAGGTCTGTCTGCCATCCCTCTCTGTCATCCTGGACAAGATGTCGTGAATATCCCAAGTCCACCAACCAGATGACAAGCATGAACCAAGCTGTAACTACAAGATATCCAGATGATTTAACTTCTCTGAAGATGTAAGCTATTGACAATTGACTGATATTTGTGTTATTTGGACATTTTCCCTGTTCCTGTGTTTTCCTTCAAGATATTAATAAACCTCTACACTGTTTTATAACAAGCTGACTTCTTCCTATCGTGGATAAGGCCTTCAACACGTGACACAAGTCTATCCCACAATTTCAAGGCTAGGTACGGATATTTAACAGTGGATACAAGTCTCACCGGCAAATACAAGATATTTAACAGTGGCGAGCCAGCCTTCCTCCGTTACTTCATGGCTATTTAACAGTGGCGAGCCCAGCACGGTTGGTTTTTTCCTGTTTTTCTTGTTCCGTTCACTTGCAATTAAGGGGGATGAGAGGAGTATTTTGCAAGTTGTATGAATTGCAAGATTCAGGAAGACTTCGAAAAGAAACTTATATTGGTGAGATACAGATGACTGTTGCACGTGTTATATGATACGGAAGCCTGTGTGAGGAAAGCCTGTGAGGAAATACAGAAGGACCACAAGTGCCAGACGTACTGAGACGTTCTGATGACAGGGACCAACTGTTCCAAGGACAAGCTAAAGGTGAAGCTTTCTACAGTGGTGAGTAAAGATTTTACTTTTAAAGTATGGAAAAATTAGAGTCATTGTCTAAAAAGTGTAACGTTGAGTTTAAAATTGTGTCTAGTGACAATTTAGCGAGTATATGGCAAGATTTGTATACACAATGTAAGCAGGCAAATTCTAAGATTGAAAATAGAATTTGTTCTACAAAAGAGAAGCAGGTATTTAGGAATATAGCTTCTTTGGTAAAGATTTTTAATGACGTGGTAACAGAGAAGAAATTAAGTAATAGTATGCATAAATCTGTTCAGACAGATAATGAGAAATCTCAATATGTTGATAAAGAGCACCATGTGGCAGTAATGGCCATAGATGGTGAGGAACAAATGATACAAGAAACTAAATTGAAATTAAAATCTCAGGAATATTTGATGAATCTGAGTAAAGCCATTCCCACATATGATGTAAAGATCCATGTGTGTAGAAACTCAGAAATTTTTGAAAGCCATGCAGAGAAATTTGATCTATCTAATGAACAAAAAAACAAAATGTTTAAATTATGGCTTCCTATTGATTTTACAGAACGTTTGTCTGCAAAAATGTCTTATGATAATGAGTCAGATGAATGGTTAAAAGACAGTGATGTGGAGAGATTAAAGAAACTAATCTGGTGCACTAGAGGTGACAGCATGCCAACACCTGACATACTGAATGAGATAAAGATTGGCAGAAAAGAATGTACTTTTGCGTTCATGTCTAAATTTGAGAGAACATACAAAACTGTCATTCAAAAGGTGAACTCTTCATCTATGGTGAAAAGTTTTGTTAAAAAGTTCAAATTCTTGGATGCAGTCACCCTTGCCAGTGCCTCAGATAAGAAGACTTTATTTGAAGCTGCTAGTTTATTGGACATGGCCAGAAGACATCAGAAACATATGTCAAATGTAAATCGAGTATGTCCAAAGCAAAAAGCAAAGCCTATTAAGAGACATCTGTCAAATCATGTTAAAGTGTCCCCTATTTATAGGAGGCAAAGTGACAAAATCTATGAGAAACGTAGGAAATTACATGTTGCATATAAACCATATGCCATGCAGGAAAGTCCACAAATTGAAATTCCAGTATTAACTGAAATTAAAGAATTGCAGCCAACCAAATATATTGATAGTCAAAAGATTGTATCTGGGAATGTACCAGTTGTCTCCAAAATGTCAGATCTTTTCAGTAACCCAATGGCATCTGACCTGTCTTATATTCTTAGGAAAAGGGCAAGCTTGGCATTCTCTCATGACCTGGCGAGGCTATTATGGATGGACGTGTTGACAGGAAGTTCATGGGTTTAACTTAAAAATATATATCTGAAAGGAGGTCAGGGGTTGAATTTAAAAGTATCTCTGAAGGAATGACTGTCTATTGAGATTTACTTATGTACTATTTGGCTATATAAAGAGAAATCCCTTTTATATGAGGAGAAGTCCAATGATCAGGTATAATCCACATGATTATGTGATGATGTTTATAAATAATCCTAATTATGCTATTGTGAATAATACTATGGATCATATTATATACAGTATATATATATATACACACAGGAGGAGAGTCTCATGTGTGGTGACAGATTTTCGTCATAGTCCACTCTCTAGATGCAGAGAGAGAAGGAGCATGTTATATACAATATATGAATATATGACATGTATATGAATATATGTACAATATATTAATATGATCAAATAGTATTAGGAATCCATAAAGTTATTAAACTTTCCATTGGTTAAAATCAATATTGTATTAATTTGGTTTTTGCTAAAGTTTATCTATTTTTCAGATCAGAAATGTCATATATGGAAAAATGGATCAGTTCAATCAGTGATGTCCGTTCATTCATCATTCTTTCCTTCTAGCTAAAAGAATGCATGGAGTGTCTAACGATTAATGAGTAAACAAATTAACATGGTGTGACTAATAACAATGCATGATAAAGTGATAGAAGTTCTAACTTACCTCAAGCATGTTTTTCAATAGTTTCATGTAAAGTCCATGTTTTTAGGATTTTCAAGTTATAATCCATTTTGTTTAAAGGCATGTAACTAGGCATGGAGCTCTTACTTACTGTGAATTAAGTGTTCGTTCATGTGGTCAGTTGATTGACAGCAACACATTGTGACCTGTGACCCTGATGGGCTGGTCAGTATAAGTGTTAAGTGTTATGTGTCGAGTCGACTGGTGTATACAACAGATCTGTGACATCACAAATAGGCCTAAGAAAATCAGGATGCATCCAACAAGGAAAAAAGGAAAATATATCCAACAAAGAGACGTCTATTTTCTTTCTACTGTCTATTTTCTTTTTCTACTATTTTCTATTTCTTTCTATTTTTTATCTTATATGATCCTCTATATTAAATTGGGAAATTAGCAAATATATGTGAAATCCATTGAAAGGAACCTCATATGTTTATACCAAGTGTTTAAGTCACATGAGCTGAGAGAAAAGGTGACAGCTGCACTACAAAGCAAGGTTATTTTAGGTGAACATTCTGTAGGAAAAAGTAGCTTTTGAGAAGATACAGATAATCTTCAATATATTTGTTCAAACCTGACATATAATAAAGGTTTATTGGGGTAATTGGATCATGGGATAATAAATATATTAGTTATGGTGGGAAAATCTAGTTAGCTATAGTTTTATTGTATTATTATTGATTATGTATTCTTACATGTACGCACACACTTGCATACACTTACACACATCAACATCTACAAACATCGGGAAAACATAAATGTCTTATATGCAAATGAGATACGCTAATCATCTTCATGAAGGGAGAGGTATATGGGATATCAAGAGTGATAGTCTCTGGTTTATTCTTTACACTTCTGATTATAGGATGTGACATATTTTGAAATGTTTATGATTTATATACTTATTTCATATATATGGTGTTCACATACAGCCAGTACACAAGAATATATACAGTTAAGTTTAAAAATAATGTATTTTTACATTTGTGTCTTAGCAGAGTCAAGTGTGTTAAGTCTTGTCTCTATTCTTGGTATTGGAGGTATCTGAAAGGTGAAAAAGGTCACAGGAGTCTGTGAAGAGACGAGGTGTTAAGAGGAAACTTTAGTCACATAAGTTTTTATGAATAAAGGGTTAATATTGTGTCTCAGATAAAGAACACAATGATATTTAATAAAGTAATGTTCAAAATAAAATTATTTCTTATTAAAAAAGGTAAATAAAGTGACTAAACTTTAGAAAATGTATGATAAGTATGATAACACATTCATATAGGAATATATGTTTAGTATAATTGGTGAAAAGTTCTAACTAAAGAATAAATATAGTGATTGTCTATAGAATGGTAATTAATGAGATCACATTATATTTCAAAGTCATGTTGCAATTTGTCATCACAAGTAAAGTACACATACATATTCATACATATAGATATAAAGATATATATATGTTGATATATGATGTTTATATAGATTATTGTATCCAAAGTACTATTATCAGATAGTTTGATAAATGTATTGAATATCAATATTTTATAAGTCAAATATAAATATTGATACAATATAAAGAGAAGTATGATATATAAATGAGTGGTATGGTACACTGTGATATTATAGTTTAGTTAATTGCCTAATTTGGCTTAGTTATTAGGGAAAGAAAACTTTTCTTCAATCAAGTCCAAGATTATGATAAAGTTTGATATCAAATGTTAATAAAAAGACTTTAACAGTTACAAGAAGAAGATGTGCGGGAAAAGACAAAATCTGAAGGTATGATGCTATATGCTTAAGCTTATGCCAAGGACTGTGTTTAAAAATTATTGCTGGAGTTTGGAACCTTTGATCAACAGATGATTGGACAGATATAAAGACGTCCTCATCAATGTTTGGTGGAATCCTTTCTATTTCAAGACTTCAAGTTGTTTGGTGAGCAAAAGGGTTGTGAATGATAGAACCCGAACACAGAAATTGTGTATCCAAGAGACTGAGATTCCAGGACTGAACCTTACTGACAAGCAGCAGGGATGATGTCAGAATTCACACTTGCCTTGCTTTTGCAGTATTGCTCCAGAAGTGTCACATGATTGTACAGTGACAGGTGGTCAAGGGAATTACCAAAGGAAACTCCTCTACAGTCTATGTCTTGGTGAAGTGAAACATATGGACTTTGTTGTTATATCAATATCTTCTCAATATGAACTTTAATGGAAAATGTTATAATATCTGCACAACACGGAGGAAATCTAAAGGACTTTAAGTCAAGAACTACATTTGTGGTAATAAGCCTTCTATTATGACGGAAAAAGAGATGACCAGAAGACCAGACGATGAAAGAAGAGCCTTCATCAGGTGTAGGTTAGATAGTGGATCAAATTGTTTCCATCTTTGATCACAGTTTACCATAACATAACATTTATTAATGTCAAAATGTATTGCAAATTGATGAAATTATTGTTACATGGACAATCAATGAAAATTAAGTTCCAGCAAAGAAGAAAGAAGATATAATCTAATTGTATGAATATTGTTGTATGGTATATCTTGAGAGTTCAAACAGATATTTCACTCTCAAAAGGGGGAAATGTTAAATATTATATATTTACAATATTCTCTAGCAGACATGGGGTTAACACTCTACTGACATCATATCTGTTGTATTTTGGGTACATGGGTGCGGTTAGAGTACACCATTTTAGAAATCTCCCTACATAGCTGTAACATGGAAGGTAACACCCACTCTCATGAATATAAATGAGTGACAGACACACACGTCGTGGTCGTCATCCATGAGGGGGATCCATGGGGAATCTATGGCAGGTCTGTCTGCCATCCCTCTCTGTCATCCTGGACAAGATGTCGTGAATATCCCAAGTCCACCAACCAGATGACAAGCATGAACCAAGCTGTAACTACAAGATATCCAGATGATTTAACTTCTCTGAAGATGTAAGCTATTGACAATTGACTGATATTTGTGTTATTTGGACATTTTCCCTGTTCCTGTGTTTTCCTTCAAGATATTAATAAACCTCTACACTGTTTTATAACAAGCTGACTTCTTCCTATCGTGGATAAGGCCTTCAACACGTGACACAAGTCTATCCCACAATTTCAAGGCTAGGTACGGATATTTAACAGTGGATACAAGTCTCACCGGCAAATACAAGATATTTAACAATAATGATTCTAATATTTAGGGGGATAAGTGGTGCAGATTTTTAGAGTGGGGTCTGCTTTGGCTACAACTAAAAATGATATTAGTAAATTGACATGGTAAAATATAATGTATGGTAAAATAAGTTTCGATTTAAATGGAGTTTATCAGGTCCATATAGCCTCCCAAACCTTGTAGGGAGCTGTAATAGGAACAGAAACATACCTTTGTGTGCATAGATAATAATCTTCTAATGGATATGCAAATCAGCCGGCAAGTGCTCCAGGGGTGGATGTAATTTTCTAGATTTGCCTATAGACCACCACGAATGTTCCAGCTCTCCTCTATAATAGCCATCCATTGCCGTCCTTTTAGCCATTACTGGCTTTTCAGTCTCCACCTGCATCACGGCTATCTGTTGACAAATCTAGCAAATAAGGCCCACCCCCAGTGCACTTGCAGACTGATTTGCATACCCATAAAAAGATGATTCGCTAATCTGTATGGGGAGCTCCTAACTCTTCCACAATGGGGGAAAGGGAGGAAAGAAGGGTCAAGCATGTGAATTTGAACATGCCCATTTTCCGGAAGATACAGCATACCACTAGAGGAGGAGTCTTATAATGGATCACTCCCCTTTGCCCATTCAGAATACATGCACACCAAGCAGTGTGTGTGTGCATGTGTATGGGTGGGTTGGGAGAGACAGCTCATGGTCAAACAAGGATTTAGCTGGCAGTTATCTATAGTTGCCCATACACCTTCAATAGCTATGGGCATTAGGTTATCAGCAATTCCTTCTGACTCTTCCATACACATATACTCTCAGTGTGGCTAAGTGTCTATGTGTTTTCAGTGGAGAGAGTGGAGTAATCTTCTTATCTGTCAGGAGGCTCCATGCAGATAGGATAGTCAGATGGTCACGTCAAAATTGGCAAAAATGCTCAATTTTCTTTATTATGTATGGCCAGGCTCCTGATATATGGAGCTTTCACTTATACAATATGTAACCTGACCTTGCAACATATGATAAGATCATATCACTATGTTATTCAATTTGTTATAACATTCCATGTCTCTTCAGAGTCAGAGGTGCATTATATAGAGAACAATACTATATAGATATATCTACAAATTTAATGAAAACTGCCCGTGTAGAGAATCAGTTACACATATGGTTAAAACTAAAAAACATAGGTGCAATGAGTAAACCGGGGAATGATAGAAACGCGTTGTACCGCGTGGTTGTTACTTAGCAACCAAGTAACTGTTACTGTTTAACTGGTTCTTCAGCTGCTCAGATACAAAGTAGGAGGCGTGAGAATAAAACCACAGGAACCCTTCAACGACTCATCAGTCTGTATTGATGTTCTGGTAAAGCTTCTCTTATTAAAGGGTTAATCCACCCAGAAACACCTCCTGACAGTGAACAGACTATTGGGACTTGCGAGATGGACCCCCACTCATTTCTAAAGACTGGACTCACCAGTCACCAAGTATAGCGTTGTGCTATATTAATCCAGGAATGCCAGTAGTAGTCATACCCAGAGCTTAAAGGGGTATTCCAGCCACAAGTTACTTGTACTTCAGCTATCTCTGACAGTCCCATTGAAATGTACGATGAAGGGGCATGCACTTCTGATCACCGCCGCAGGAGTGTATACTATCTTCTATACGTGAAATGAAGGGGATTTGAGAAAAGGCTTTTTCCAAGCCTGAAATGCCTTATCTTATTAAAGATCTGTATCTATTATCATCAGATTCTGAATGCCGTACTAAGTGCCGATTCTCATTATTCATCCTCTTCATCTTCCAAGAGGGTTTACATTATAATGCCTGCACACAGTATAATGTTCTCTTTGGTGCCCCCACACAGTATATTGTTCCCTAAGTGCTCATCACATGATATAATGTCTCCTTTACAGCTCCAACTTGTGGCCCCAAGCTATCCCCGACTGATTAATGTCCTCCTCCAGTTTCCCCCAGTTTAATGTCCCCCTCCATCTGCCACCCAGTTTAATGTCCACTCCTTGATCTGAGACTAGCTTAATGTCCCCCCTTCATCTGCCACCAATTTGATGTACCCCTTCATCTGTCACCAACTTAATGCCCCCCTTCATCCGCCCCCAGTTTAATCACCCCCTACATCTGTCACCAGTTTAATGTCCCCCTTCATCTGCCACCAGCTTAATGTCCCCCTTTATTTGCCCCCAGTTTAATTGCCACCCTTCAACTGCCTTCACTAATGGGGTCCATGTGGTTTCCACATGAAACATGCAGAGAGAAAAGTGCTTGCCGCACTGTCCTGTAGTATCCAGAATAGCTCCGCCCACACAAGAGTCTGATCACATGATCATGACATCACCAAAGGTCATTTAGCCCACTAAATTATAATAGGACATTTATCCTACCATTTAGCCTTTACCCTACCCTGACAAAATTTGTTAACAGCAAAACACTTCAGGGGCTTAGTGCCTGTAACCTATCCGGGGTGATGGGACAGCAGTATAAAATCGAGATTGTCCCGCCAGATCGGTACATTGGGAGCTATGCCCACGTGGAGTGAACGTCGCAACGTTTTACAGTCCCTGCAAAGTGGATAGGATTCTAGAAAATCCCATGCACACATTGTAGAAAAAAATAGTAGAAACGGTGAGGATGAAGCCCCATGTTGCAGAAATGCAGCTTTGTTTGTTGCAGATTTTGCTGCGATTTTTTGAGCCAAAGCCAGCAGTGGATTGAGTAGAAAGTAGTATACAAACTTCTTATATATTTCCTATTCCTTTAATTTAAAAAAACTGGGTTTATGAAATTTGAGCCCTTAGCCTTAAAAAGTAACATTTGATAGAGCTGGTGTATAGACAGCTGGGCAGGCTAAACATGGACACTTTCCCACCCATATTACAAAAGTGCTGCAAGTGATGTAAAATTGCAAAATGGGGCAAATTTTAGCACATAAAAGCTGTGAGAAGGTGACAGGCAGAGTGACAAATCTCCCTCAGGATTCTGACACATGTGTGGTCCCAAGCTCGTTACTGGGCCGTAAAAGGCTACAGAACCTGCACTTTAGGGCAGATCCTGGGAGTGAGAGAAGGCGCCTGGGCCTGTCCTCAAATACTGAGAGTTTGCTGAGACTGTATTGTGCTATTTTGTTTGTTCGAGTGGTTGGCAGTAAGCCACATGTATAGTTACTTTTTTTTTTTACTGTTTAGTTAGTGCTCAGACGAGCAGGGTTTTCTTTTACTTTTTTGCTTGAAGTTAAGGATGTATTTTATTTTGCTTATTCTGTACCTGAAGTGAAGGTTTATTGTTTTGCTGTTTTTTTTCCCAAATAAACCTGTTTGCTCCAGACATCGTGTCCCTGTCTCTGACCGGTTGGATCCGCACCAGTGCTGCTACCGAGCTACCTTCCCCACAAAGCTTAAAGTGTTCCAAAACTGTACTCTGCAACTTTTTTTTACATTAGAATTCTAAAATCCAGGGTTTGATAAATTGTGTCGGCCAAACAATGATATAGGTGGGATTGGCTGACCATCTAATGGCTATGGTGGGGCCCCAACTCATCCCATATGGCAGATGTAGGGGAAAGTAGGTTCAGTTATTGGATTTCAACATACCTAATGGTATTTTAACTACTTCTCCTATAGAAGACTGATAATGTATTACAGCAGTATTTTATGTACATTGAGTGAATAGTAAATCTGCCGTGTCCCTGAACAGCTGCTTAGTCCATGTAACTGCCTGCTGTGTCTGCATGTAATGGGAGGATATAAAGTATGGGGGATATATTGTATAGTCCTGTCCGGTTACATTCACCCGGGGGGGCATTTCCTGCCATATAATGTAGTGTGACGTATCAGCTCAATGTGTTCCTTGCACACAGCGTTGGCACGGGAGCATACTGCTTGGCATCGCCTATGTGTGGATGATGTATTGCCTCACTGTTCTGGCCTGCTCTCAGGAAACATGGAGAATTAACATATTAACTAACCGAGATTTCATCAGAATGGAATGCAACATGAGGTCACCTGAGAAAGGTAGGTTATATAGCAGCTCCTCCAGGAATAACATTGTAATCTACGGAAATGTGCTGGATGGGGGAGCCTAAGACCTACTAGTATAATGCAATCTGGGGGTCCACAGTACAAAAACCGTATATGCAAATATTACCTGACACCAATTCGCAAATTCGTAAAACTGCACTGCGTAAATCTGTGACAGTAGTAACTTGCTGCCTAGCACTTGCCTCATACGGTTTCTGTCCTGCAAATCCTTTCAGTAGCCTATTGACTGGCCACAGGGCCTTCTTTATGATCCAAGAAAATCAGGTCTCACTCACTATAGGATGGCGAGTGCACAATGAGTCCTGCACCCATTGTGCAGGGGGTGAGGGCTGGGGGCTAACCCCACTCAGGGTGAGGGGTCCATCTAGCACACCTGTGGTGGTGAAAACATTCACGCAAAAGCTTGCAGCCAAAGTAAGATTACTAAGGAGGGATGGTCACCTACTGTACCATATCGGATGGCACAGACATATGTACAAGCCACGGAAGAACAGACTGTGCCAACACTGTGCCCAGGAGACACTAGAAGACAAGGCCCATTTCCTACTACACTGCACCAAATATTCAGCTGTGAGGGCCGTCTACTTCCAAACACTCTCAGCCCACATCCCAGACTTCACAACTGCAAATGAGAAGAGGAAACTCTACATCCTACTGGAAGAAGAAGAGGCCACTGTGGAGATCGCTGCCAAAACATGTCCACCTGCCACCAACTGAGGGGAAGATGAGACCCCATGGACTGTCCTACCCCAAATCCCCCACCCATCCAACTCACCCAAAATGTGTCCACTGTCCACCTGCCGCCAAGCAAGGAGAACGAGGAGACCCCAAGGACTATTATACTCCAAACCACACACCCATCCACCCACCCTACGCCCGCCCCACCCCCATACCCACCACATACCCCAATCCCGCCCCAACAATCTACTTGCTTTGGCAATGCCATTTACCTATTCAGACATGCCAATAAAGCTTCTTTGTATTGTCTTAGGGTAACAGGGCCTGGGCGCAGTCTCTGCACCCGCTATACCTAAGCCTCTGGATATATTGGGGAGGAATTTACTTACACATCTACACCAGTTTAATGTGGGGCATCTTTGGCGCACAACCCTTTTTCTGGCAAAGATGCACCACATTGTCCCTTGTGCGCCCCAAAAGCTGCTTTTTACAAAAGTGCACAGAAGAGGACATAGACCAAGGAGGTATACCCGAAATCTATGCCAGCTCTTGGCAAAATGCTTGGGGTATAGCAGTGCAGTAGGCAGCTACTTAGAGTACTACCACTACATGCAAACAGTAGTGGGTGAATATATTGGATATACAAGTGGCCTCCACACCCTCCTGCACTCATTGTAAAGTACATATAATCTACTGGGCATATCATCTGTTATGGAGAAATAAGCGACAAGGAGAAAGTCATCCTGTACACATGGCTCATACACATAATGGGATAATGTCTCCACACACTGAGGTCATTGCCAAAAAGTAAGCTGGTGCCAATGTTCTTAGAGCGATAACCGTCTAATTACATTAGGACGTCTGCCAAAAGCAGCTGCCTACATAATACAGCAGAAGAATGGAGAGTGCCTACAGAAGCACAGGCCCCTTGTCTTTCCCAAGCAACAGAGAGTGAGATGTGTGGGCACCGGCCTGGCACAGGAGTGCTATGTAGGCATGTTAGTCCATATCCCACGCTGTGCTGATACTTAAGCAGCATATTAATGTGTGTGAACAGGCCACAAGCCAGATAACACCTCCATATGTTAGCCTTGTCCTCTCACATAAACCATTGTGTTATCGTAGTCATCTGTAAAGTGGGGTCACCCATGGGGGAAGTAAGTGTTGCGGTTACAGAAAGAGTTTCTATTCTTTGGCTCGACAATTCAGTCTTCACGCAATGTAACGGTACATTTGGCCAGGCAGTCCAAAAGGTATCAAGAGGAAGGTAAAATACATGGCAAAACAAGTGGCGGTCACTGGTAAAATCCCAATTTTTTTCTTTCAGAGCTGCAAGAACATGCAGCAGACTTTGCTCTGAAAGACACTGGGGGCAGAGATGTGGGGACATGAATCTGGGGGCAGAGATGTGGAGACATGAATCTGGGGGAAGAGATGGGGGGACATGAATCTGGGGTCAGAGATGGGGGGACATGAATCTGGGGTCAGAGATGGGGGGACATGAATCTGGGGGCAGAGATGTGGGGACATGAATCTGGGGGCAGAGATGTGGGGACATGAATCTGGGGGCAGAGATGTGGAGACATGAATCTGGGGGCAGAGATGGGGGGACATGAATCTGGGGGAAGAGATGTGGGGACATGAATCTGGGGGCAGAGATGTGGGGACATGAATCTGGGGGCAGAGATGTGGGGACATGAATCTGGGGGCAGAGATTAAGGGGACATGAATCTGGGGGCAGTGATGGGGGGGACATGAATCTGGGGGCAGAGATGGAGGGGACATGAATCTGGGGGCAGAGATGTGGAGACATGAATCTGGGGGCAGAGATGTGGAGACATGAATCTGGGGGCAGAGATGTGGAGACATGAATCTGGGGGCAGAGATGTGGAGACATGAATCTGGGGGCAGAGATGGGGGGGACATGAATCTGGGGGCAGAGATGTGGGGACATGAATCTGGGGCAGAGATGTGGGGACATGAATCTGGGGACAGAGATGTGGGGACATGAATCTGGGGGCAGAGATTAAGGGGACATGAATCTGGGGGCAGAGATGTGGGGACATGAATCTGGGGGCAGAGATGTGGAGACATGAATCTGGGGGCAGAGATGGGGGGGACATGAATTTGGTGGGCAGAGATGGAGGGGACATGAATCTGGGGGCAGAGATGTGGAGACATGAATCTGGGGGCAGAGATGTGGAGACATGAATCTGGGGGCAGAGATGGGGGGACATGAATCTGGGGGCAGAGATGTGGGGACATGAATCTGGGGGCAGAGATGTGGGGACATGAATCTGGGGGCAGAGATGTGGGGACATGAATCTGGGGGCAGAGATTAAGGGGACATGAATCTGGGGGCAGAGATGTGGGGACATGAATCTGGGGGCAGAGATGTGGAGACATGAATCTGGGGGCAGAGATGGGGGGGACATGAATCTGGGGGCAGAGATGTGGGGACATGAATCTGGGGGCAGAGATGTGGGGACATGAATCTGGGGGCAGAGATGTGGGGACATGAATCGGGGGGCAGAGATTAAGGGGACATGAATCTGGGGGCAGAGATGGGGGGGACATGAATCTGGGGGCAGAGATGGAGGGGACATGAATCTGGGGGCAGAGATGGAGGGGACATGAATCTGGGGGCAGAGATGTGGGGACATGAATCTGGGGGCAGAGATGGGGGGACATGAATCTGGGGGCAGAGAAGGAGGGGACATGAAACTGGGGGCAGAGATGGAGAGGACATGAATCTGGGGGCAGAGATGGGGGACATGAATCTGGGGGCAGAGATGGGGAGACATGAATTTGGTGGGCAGAGATGGAGGGGACATGAAACTGGGGGCAGAGATGGAGAGGACATGAATCTGGAGGCAGAGATGGGGGACATGAATCTGGGGGCAGAGATGGAGGGACATGAATCTGGGGGCAGAGATGGGGGACATGAATCTGGGGGCAGAGATGGGGGGACATGAATCTGGGGGCAGAGAAGGAGGGGACATGAAACTGGGGGCAGAGATGGAGAGGACATGAATCTGGAGGCAGAGATGGGGGACATGAATCTTGGGGCAGAGATGGGGAGACATGAATCTGGGGGCAGAGATGGAGGGACATGAATCTGGGGGTAGAGATGTGGGGACATGAATCTGGGGGCAGAGATGGGGGACATGAATCTGGGGGCAGTGATGGGGGACATGAATCTGGGGACAGAGATGGAGGGGGGACATGAAACTGGGGGCAGATGAAGGGTGTATATGAAACTGGGGAAGAGATAGAGGGGGGACATATAATTTACGGGTCACTGTAGGAGGATTATACTGTGTGCAGGCACATGAAAAATTAATGAGAATGGGCAGAGTCAACACAAAAGTGGGCGGGGCCAAATTTGACGCAGCGCGCTACGCGCGCCACACATTTTGTCCCTCTTTTGGTTCTTCAAAAGTTGGGAGGTATGGATTTTATCGGTGAATTCTTCTAGTTTGGTGTTCTCTAGATAGACAAGACCAAAATGTTCAGGATGATGGCACCTGATGTCGGCCTTTGGGTTCTTCAGACCTGGTGACAGGTCCTTTTAAGAGCAATTTTTATACTGTCAAATTTTAGTGCAAAAATCCAGCTTAGCCCTTCTCCAATGACTGACAATGGGATGGAGTCAAACTACTGTATTATTCAGACCAGCAGTGATGTATATACGATTCTTCTTTGCAGGTTACGTTGAGGACATTGAGCTGTCACCGCCACATAATATACTGTCTAAACTCTCATAATTAACGGTTGTAGTCTTGTCTTCTGTCTTGGTGACCTCTGCTAGTTCTAGAACAAGATAGTCCTCTACCTGATCTCTTATTTCACCACTGTACACCCGTCACTGTTCTCTTCTATAGGGTCCAATTTCTTAGGGTAACTCCATTGGGTTAAGCGCATAAGGTCCAGTCTAGACTCCAAATCTGTTCAGCCATTTCAAAGATACAAGCCCTGTTAGTGTTGTAAATTAGGGTATATTATAGGCAAACTATAGAAAGGTGCCCCCCCAAAAAAAGATACCCAATGCAGCTGTGTTTGGTTACGCAATGGGACCCCCCTAATTAGCACATGTCCCCCCATTGGTAGAGGGTGACCTGGACAGGAGCATGGACAGGTGAGTAAAAATTATAAATCGCTACCTATTGCAATAACACAATAATTAAAAGCCAATTTTTTAAAAAATGCCGCCCCTCCCAGTTTCCTCCATAAGGCACTTTTTGGTTGAGGACCTGCATGCGGTGTTTAATCACAGTAATGTCTAGTACATGTTACTATACGAGTCATCTGTATGTAATGATGGTCGAACTGACTTGCAAAGAGACGGATTCCGTTTGAATATTCCAAATTGTTACATATTTTACAAAACCAAACAATTAGGGATTCGTCGAAAATCGTCACCAGGACATGATTTATTTTAAATTATTATACTCTGTGGTCTCTTCACACTATGGTGTATAATAGGAGTAGTCCGAAAGGAGGTGTAAAAAAAATAACATTTATACTCACCTTCCTTCACCTCTTTTGGGCCTCCTCGGGGTGTCCGGCGATCTGTGTCTACCTCTTCCATGCTATTTCAAAAGAAAAAATTATTTCAGCACTCGAAAAATGTAATAATTTAATAAAACATAAATTTTAATGGAAAAATATACAAAAAATACAAAAAAAGTAATAGAAAGACGCACTTACGAAATGTAATGACAAGTGAAACAAGACACGACTGGTAGCTGGTTGCCTACGCGTTTCGGGGCCGAAGCCCCTTCCTTCATGACTGCCATTCATGACTTCACATGTGCTAAGTATTGCTACAATTGAAAACCGCATGCAGTTCTTCAAGAAAAAAATTGCTGTGTATAGCCAGCCATAGGAATCATGACTTCTATAGGTTATACATGGACTGTTTCCTTGTTTCACCTATAGAAGCAGTGGCGTAACTACCGTGGTAGCAGCAGTAGGGACATTGGGGGCCCGGTGGCAGCCGCTATCGCTGCGTTTTTTTTGTTTTTTTTTTAATAGGCCGTTACCGGCTGGAGTTACTCCAGCCGCTAACGGGCCCTATATACTTACCGATCCTGGCAGGGGCCGGGATCGGTAAGTGACACTGCGGGCCCCACAAGCACTATTATACTCGGGGGTCTTTTCGGACCCCCGAGTATAATGATCGGAAGTGCAGGAGAGGTAACTGAACATAAAAAACTGTGTTACTTACCTCTCCAGGCTTCGTGCAGGCTTCGGCCTACTTGTGTGACGTCTCAGACGTCACATGATCGGGGCCTGCGTCCTTATGCGTCGCGACGCAGGCTCCCGGTCACATGACGTCCCTGACGTCATTGAAGATGGCCGCCAGCGGGGAGTCGGGAGACAGGTAAGTTACAGTGTTTTTTTTTTTTTATGTTGTTCTTCCCCTGGGTCTCCGATTATTATACTCTGGGGTCTGAAAAGACCCCAGAGTATAATAATTGTTAATGGGTGTCCACAACGGGGCATAATAGTGGGTGAAGGGGCCACAATGGGGGATAATACTGTGTGTAGGGGCCACAATGGGGTATAATACTGTGTGCAGGGCCACTATGGGGTATAATACTGTGTGCAGGGCCACTATGGGGTATAATACTGTGTGCAGGGGCCACTATGGGGTATAATACTGTGTGCAGGGGCCACTATGGGGCATAATACTGTGTGCAGGGCCACTATGGAGTATAATACTGTGTGCAGGGGCCACTATGGGGTATAATACTGTGTGCAGGGGCCACTATGGGGTATAATACTGTGTGCAGGGGCCACTATGGGGGATAATACTGTGTGCAGGGGCCACTATGGGGTATAATACTGTGTGCAGGGGCCACTATGGGGTATAATACTGTGTGCAGGGGCCACTATGGGGTATAATACTGTGTGCAGGGGCCACTATGGGGCATAATAATGTGTGCAGGGGCCACTATGGGGTATAATACTGTGTGCAGGGGCCACTATGGGGCATAATAATGTGTGCAGGGGCCACTATGGGGTATAATACTGTGTGCAGGGGCCACTATAGGGCATAATACTGTGTGCAGGGGCCACTATGGGGGATAATACTGTGTGCAGGGGCCACTATGGGGTATAATACTGTGTGCAGGGGCCACTATGGGATATAATACTGTGTGCAGGGGCCACTATGGGGTATAATACTGTGTGCAGGGGCCACTATGGGGTATAATACTGTGTGCAGGGGCCACTATGGGGTATAATACTGTGTGCAGGGGCCACTATGGGGTATAATACTGTATGCAGGGGCCACTATGGGGTATAATACTGTGTGCAGGGGCCACTATGGGGCATAATAATGTGTGCAGGGGCCACTATGGGGTATAATAATGTGTGCAGGGGCCACTATAGGGCATAATACTGTGTGCAGGGGCCACTATGGGGGATAATACTGTGTGCAGGGGCCACTATGGGGTATAATACTGTGTGCAGGGGCCACTATGGGGTATAATAATGTGTGCAGGGGCCACTATGGAGCGTAATAGTGTGCGTAGGAATGCGGGGGGTGGGGTCGTGCGGGGTTTTTGGCGTTGGTTGGGGTTTTCGATGTCAGCCGGGGGGGGGGGGGGGGGCGGCCATGTCAAAGGTTCGCCACGGGGCCCCGCCATTCCTAGTTACGCCACTGTATAGAAGCCAATATCTGCATGCAAAACCTCAGCACATTGTCATATAAATGTGAGTGGTTTTCTGCCCTACAATTCGGCACACTTTGGGACATGAATGGCCTATGGTCTTCTGTTGCCTCCTACTTCTTTTCATCTGGATTCACAATAAATCACCATTGAACGTCACCCAGCTGTAAGGGGAATGTAAAAGCCAGAACAGTAAATCCGTCAATCAAATCGATTTTCATGTTATTTCAGATAGAAGTATTGTATGCGACAAAGACATGAGGTCACCCGATATTCAGCGCTGTTGCTATGAAAGGCGAATGGTTGCCAAAAACAAGCAGAGAGCAACCATTTATACCGTAGCAACATGATGTATGCACATAACAGCCCTTCTGATATGGGTGGCCCCATTCTGGGCTCATAGTGTATGGCCTAGGGCCAGAGAGTAAATTGTCTGTATGCGTATCAGTGTAGATTACTGTGTGGGCTAGTATATTGCATATTAGTAATAAAATAGTTTAAAGGGGCAGCCCCCGAATAGACATCAGCCTGCCCAGGGTCTGTGTGCTGAATGCTAATATATACCCTGGACTCCTAAGCAATGTTCCCTCTAAGCCCTGGAAGCTGCTGAGCGGAACAGCTAGTGAGCTGGGCAAGGCTCCGTCAATGATGGGCGACCTGATGGCCAAACAGTACCACCAGTAGTAAACAAGAAAACGCTAATCTAGTGTATAGATAGTATAACGATCCTTCCTTAGTCACCCCCTCCCCCACACACAGATTGGTGCTGAGGAAAGTGACGGGCTGACCCGGCACTAAGGGCTCAGGAGGACAGAAAGCAATATGGCGGGTGCCATATTAAACAACCGTTGGTTGCTGCCTGTCCTCCTGAGTGCATACCTCCCAACTTTAGAAAAGTCAAAAGAGGGACAAAATGTGCGGCGCGCCGTGGCAAATTTAGCTCCGCCTACTTTTATGTTGACTCCGTCCATTCTCATTCATTTTTCATGTGCTCCCACACAGTATAATCCTCCTATAGTCACCCGTAAATTATATGTCCCCCCTCTATCTCTCCCCAGTTTCATATACACCCTTCATCTGCCCCCAGTTTCATGTCCCCCCTCCATCTCTGCCCCCAGTTTCATGTCCACTCCATCTCTGCCCCCAGATTCATATCCCCAACCATCTCTGCCCCCCAGATTCATGTCCCCCATCTCTGCCCCCAGATTCATGTCCCCCATCTCTGCCCCCAGATTCATGTTCCCCCCATCTCTGCCCCAGATTCATGTCCCTCCATCTCTGCTCCCAGATTCATGTCCCTCCATCTCTGCGCCCAGATTCATGTCCCTCCACCTCTGCCCCCAGATTCATGTCCCCCCATCTCTGCCCCCAGATTCATGTCCTCTCCATCTCTGCCCCCCAGCCAAATTCATGTCCCCTCCATTTCTGCCCCCAGCCAAATTCATGTCCCCTCCATCTCTGCCCCCAGATTCATGTCCTCTCCATCTCTGCCCCCAGATTCATGTCCTCTCCATCTCTGCCCCCAGATTCATGTCTCCACATCTCTGCCCCCAGTGTCATGCCGTCCCCTCCTTCATCTGCCCCCAGTTTCACGTTCCACCTCAGTGTACACATTAAACTTACCTTCTCCTCGCTCCTCCGCTGCACTCTCCGTGCCTCTCTCTCTCGCACACAGTTGTAGGTGCGATGTGACGTCATCACATCACGTCTACACAGCGACTAGCCGAATACAGCAGCAAAGCAAGGAGCTGAGCTGTGACAGCTCCTTGCTTTAGTCGCATCTGTATTCAACTCAGATCTGTGTCCTCCGGACGCAGATCTGAGTTGAGTGCACGGGCATTAATTCTTGCTGAGCGGGGAAGCTGCAATAGGTGAGCGGCCGCCCACGCGCGCACGTTCTTGGGAACAGTGCTCCTAAGTCTAAAATATAACATAAAAAGAGCATCCCATGCTTCTCCTGCATGTTCCCGATTCCCCCACCATGCTCTCTATCCTGGATGCCCGTGATGACATTTCTGCATGGACATGTGACCTCAGCTGCCAATCACTGACTACTAGAGATGAGCGAGTAGTATTCGATCAAATAGTAGTATTCCTCCCTTTACATAGTTATTGGTGTACTCGGTCGAATACCACGCCGTAAATATTCATTCCCCTCCCACCTTCCCCGGCGCTTTTTTTTTTTAAACATGTGTCTCTATGCAGGGGAAGTATTCTCGCTCATCCCTTCTGACTACTGCAGTTAACAATGCTGCCAGTGATTGGCTGCAGCAATTACAGATTCATTGTGGAATATCATTGCTGGAGACCAATATATAGAAACCATTGGGTAACCAGGAAGAGTCGGAATGGGAGTAGTTGAGGGATTAACAAGATGCTTAATATCATTTAATTATTATATAATGTTATAAGAAGTCCTTCAGAGGAAATATCTCACCAATAATGGCCAATTTTGTAAACGACATTTTTATATGAAATATAGATTTTAATTTTTTTTGACATTTTTATTTTAGTTTTCCATGTTACTATCAATATTTTTTAAAAAAAAGTAATGTGAAGGTTATAATCATGTAATGTATGAAAAACATTGTTAGGATGTAGTGATATGTTGACAAGATGGTACCTGCACTGCAAGAAAAACAAATGCTTGACTTTCTCCCAGAAGACAGCTCCCTTGGGACACTGCGCAGGACCGGGAGTAGCTTAAACTTTTTCTGTTTGATGTCCCCTACCAATCATGAATGAATATGAAAACTTACATTGTTGTTATCTCTCTTCCTTTCTCTTCTACTATTTAACCCCACGTTGTTTTAATAAAAATGCATCAGTATTTCCTTCTTGGTTGAGAGAGGAACTAATACCAACATAGTGTGTCTGGTGTCATTTCCTTACTGCTGGCACTCAGCCTAATTAATTAGGACGGCAACAGTTACCCAGGATTATTGGTCAATTAGTCATACACACGGCTTTGACCTTATCATGATTACATCTCGTTTTCACTCTGTAGGGATTTTCTTTGCAGCAGTCACCTCATTTGCAGTACAAAAAAGACAGGATTACAATAGAAGATAACAGTTTTATTTGTTATATACATGATGTCACAACTTATCCTCTCCAGGGCATATCTAGAAGACTCTCTCGTAGCCCTCAATGAGTCAGCTGTAGACTATTGTTACCTATCACTGTAAAGCAAATCACTAAATGCTGTTAAAAAAGCAGAGAAGAAGCTCAGACAACGCCGCAAAATCATATATAAAAAATACAATAAAATATCTACAAAAACAGATTAGAAAAAAGTGATAAATTTCAGTATTTGTTTCAATAAATAAAATTGGATATATATTTCTTTTAACACAAATTTCCTACTATATTTTTTGTATTAGAGAAAATGTCAAATTTTGTGTTGAAATATCAGATTTTCTCTATTATTCTATGGTGGATTGAAGGAATTGTATCTCGATGGAAACTACAGCCAGTTTGTAATATGGTACCTAATGGTTTGTGTTCAGTTGCTTAGGCACGTAGTCTGGGTTTCGGAAGGACTTGGCCAGTAATCGCTCAGGCATGGAGGCCATCTTTCCAGTTCAGTTTCTACATAGTTTCATCAACAATTCCATGTTGTTGGGAATGTGCCCAGGAGACGCCATTAGTCACAGAGCCGCTTCAGTCCACACACATTTGTATTCATGGTGATATGGAGCTTCTATCTAAAGTTCTGTTTTATTCCTATGAAAGTCTCTTTATATTAATTTAATAATTTTTGGCTTGAAAAATAAAAAAAAAATGTTTGCATCATTGAATAGAGAGATTTAGGCTGAGGTCAAATGGTGCATGATCGGACCCACAGACCCCCTATGGACTACAGCAGTACTGTGGAAAAGACTGGAACAAATCTGATCCACTTGCTGCAAATGTGCTGGTTTTTAACACTTTCTTGACATCTGCCATAATAGTACAGTGGATGTTGGGTTTTTAAATATGGCGGCTGTTCAGGAGCTGAGGAGCTGGGTCTTCGCTGTATTATACTCCAGTAGATTTGGAGAATTCTACCATGTAACCCCACACCTATGGATTGTTTTGATCCACTGTATTATACAGCAGATTTTTATTGAGAGATGGGCTCCTCATTTTGGGGTGGATCGCCAGCTTCAGAAATAAAATCCAGTTGCCATGATGACAATCCAAGCCGAGAGCTTGTCCGAGTTGTCTGGTATATACTTCTATTACAGGCTGCTCTATGCTGCCTGTAATGCAGTTTCTGAAATTTTACAATGCAGTGAACAGTGAAAAACACAGCCTATAAGAAAGTTGCACAGACACAATTTTTCTCCAATTCTATTCCATTCAGGTTTATATGATAGAGAAGAGAAGCTGAGTTCTGTGATATATAGGATTATATGATAGAGGAGAGAAGCTAAGCTCTGTGATATATAGGGTTATATGATAGAGGAGAGAAGCTGAGCTCTGTGATATATAGGATTATATAATAGAGGAGAGAAGCTGAGCTCTGTGATATATAGGTTTATATGATAGAGGAGAGAAGCTGAGCTCTGTGATATATAGGTTTATATGATAGAGGAGAGAAGCTGAGCTCTGTGATATATAGGGTTATATGATAGAGGAGAGAAGCTGAGCTCTGTGATATATAGGATTATATGATAGAGGAGAGAAGCTGAGCTCTGTGATATATAGGTTACATGATAGAGGAGAGAAGCTGAGCTCTGTGATATATAGGATTATATGATAGAGGAGAGAAGCTGAGCTCTGTGATATATAGGTTACATGATAGAGGAGAGAAGCTGAGCTCTGTGATATATAGGTTACATGATAGAGGAGAGAAGCTGAGCTCTGTGATATATAGGGTTATATGATAGAGGAGAGAAGCTGAGCTCTGTGATATATAGGGTTATATAATAGAGGAGAGAAGCTGAGCTCTGTGATATATAGGATTATATGATAGAGGAGAGAAGCTAAGCTCTGTGATATATAGGGTTATATAATAGAGGAGAGAAGCTGAGCTCTGTGATATATAGGTTTATATGATAGAGGAGAGAAGCTGAGCTCTGTGATATATATAGTTATATAATAGAGGGGAGAAGCTGTTGGTTTCTGGTTACCAGTAATATCAGTCAGATGAATATAGTTGTGCAGTGCAGCATATATGTGCTTTATCACTTTAGCAGCAGAATACGAGTGGGTTAATGTGTGAACTTTACAGCCAAACCACTTCTTACAGCGCTAACCACGATTTTTACCCTAATTCTTTTCAAACTTTTTTTGTGATATTTTTTATTTCATAACTCCACCCAAAACTTTACAGAAAATACAGTCTCGGGTGGAGTACATGGGTTATGAGGATTTCTTCTATCTACAGAACTTTAGAGACGCCACATTATAGACAAACTGCATTCTCCAATGGGTGTAGCCTCGTCCCCATTTGAAAAGTGACCACATTAGTAACAGAAGCAGAAAGGTGGGGGAGTAAATAAATGTCTAAATATATTCCTTACTTATTTATAAATTATATCCATTCACAGCCTTTACCTCTGCTTGAAACGTTAGTCTATCCCATGATGGGGTCATTCAAGATTTCATTCCAGTGTCCCGTCTTTAATGTCCCATACAATGGTCTATTGCCGGTTGGTGTCAGGATCTGTGGCGAGGACCCTGAAGAAGCCAGGAGTCAGGAGAATGGAGCCATATCTCAGCTCTCTGCATAGTGTATAGCAAGGGGGCCACTGGGCAGGGGAAACTTAAACTAAATCAGTACTGTGGCCCCGTCATTCATTGGGGGCCCCTGAGGTGCATAAAGTGATGGCATTTGCTCTAAAACTCATTTAATACCATTTCTTCTATCTGCGTAGCACGGTGACAGCCATGATAGTGACAAACATACGCCATGGCTAAGAACATAAGACACATGAAGCAGAAGACGTGACATCCTGAGGTCTCAGCTGGTGCGGTAAGATGTGGAAATAAGATGTGGAAATAATTTATACCAATTTCTCAGTGTGTCACTCTTTCTGTCTCCTCTGTCGTAGACCGCGAGCTGAGCTGATCTTCTTGGTAATTCCCTGTTAGAAGAAGACTATTAACTCTTTACAGCTGACAAACCTGGGAATGTGAAATGTCTTGAGTCATTATACTTCCTTGGTGACAGATTGGTTACTTCTCTGTCGCCTTGCGATGGCGGCAGCATTAGAGAGCATTGTTATTTAGACACGTGTATATTTTTGTTATTTGACTAAGGTAGGACTCTATTATTAGATACTGTATGGTATGGCGATTTGTATCCTGTATAAAGTACACCAAATGTAATGAACGAGGCGCCATCCAGAGAAAACTTGGCCCTGACTTTGTGTTTCAATTTTTCAATAATTGGAACTCATTGAATTGGCTCTGCGCCACTGACAGACCATGCTGACTGACAGCTTTCTCCCTATGTACAGTAATAGGGGAAAGCTGTCAATTACCAGTGGGAAAGTAAGGGGAACTCAACCATCTCATGCATAGATCCATAGCTGCATTTCCATTTGCTGCTATTAAAGGGATTCTACCATTAAAACCTCCTTTTTTGTGGATAAGATGTCGGAATAGCCTTTAGAAAGGCTATTCATCTCTTACCTTTAGATGTGATCTCCGCCGCGCCGTTCCTTAGAAATACCGGTTTTTACCGGTATGCAAATCAGTTCTCTAGCACCGATGGGGGCGGGCCCCAGCGCTGAAAATGCAATGGAGGCGTCTCCACTGCAGCTCGAGAACATGATCCTGCGCCGCCTCTATCTTCGGCTGGATCCTCCCCTTCTCTGTCGTCTTCCTCCTGCGTCACCTCCGACGCCTATGCAGTTGGCTCTGCCAGTGAGACACCAGCAGAGCTGAGTGCGAATGCCGGCCGGCAGCCATTTTTGGGAGGCCACTCCTGCATTGAAGTACAAGAGCAAGAGCAGCTTCCCAAAAATGGCCGCCGGTCGGCATGCGCAGTTGGCTCTCCTAGTGTCTCACTGGCAGAGCGAACTGCGTAGGCGTCGGAGGTGACGCAGGAGGAAGATGACAGAGAAGGGGAGGATCCAGCCGAAGATAGAGGCGTTGCAGGATCGTGTTCTCAAGCTGCAGTGGGGACACCCCCATTGCATTTTCAGCGCTGGGGCCCACCCCCATTGCTGCCAGAGAACTAATTTACCAGTAAAAAACGGTATTTCTAAGGAACGGCGCGGCGGAGATCACATCTAAAGGTAAGAGACGAATAGCCTTTCTAAAGGCTATTCCGACGTCTTATCCACAAAAAAAGAGGTTTTAATGGTAGAATCCCTTTAAATTGAGAGTTTAGTAAAATTAGATCCTATCCACAAATAAGAGACAAACTCCTGAAATCAGCCAGTCTGTCACTGCCTCATGATATCACATAAATGTGGTGACAGATTACCTTAAAGTTGGGGCCCCACATTATGAAAATGTAGAATTTTGGCCACAGTGGAAACACCGCAGCAAAAAACGCTATGTTTTACAGTACTTGCAAATTGGATGGGATTCTGGCTAATCCCATCCACACATTACAGAAAAAAATCTGCAGTGGAAATGCTGTGATTTCCAAAATGTGAGCATTTTGGAAATCACAGCATGTCAATTATATCTACGGAAATGCTGGCATTGTCCATATAGGTATAATGGAATCAGGATGTCTGCATAGGAAAACGCCGTGGACTTTCTGTGAAAAATGCTGCTAAAAAAAAAAGCAATGCATCTTCTCCGCAGTCTTTTTTGCAGCATTATTCACCTGCAGTTTGCTACGTGGGGGCTTAGCCTCAAGGAGTTTTCTGACGCCAAATGCATTTTTCATACTGATGACTTATCCACAGCATCTGAACTATGGGGATCTGACCCCTGGACCCTGCACCTACACATAAACTAATCCAGCTATTTCCAGGGGACTAAGGCTCCATTTACATTGAGTAACGCTGGCGTTTTTTGTGCTTATTTTGGCACATAGCGCCGCGTAAACGCCGCGTTTGCGCCATACAACGCGACCGCAAAATAGCGCGACGCAAACGCGGCGAAAACGCCGTGTTTACGCGGTGCTACGTGCCAAAATAAGCACAAAAAACGCTAGCGTTACTCAGTGTGAATAAAGTTTCAGCAGTGGCTGGGGAAAGGACGCAGTGTGTTCCTATTCAGGTAACAGAATCAGAGCTGCAGCTCCGTCCACTGTATAGTGCTGGCGAGTTGAATAGGAACAGAGCTGCTTTTGCTCCCAGTCCACTGCGGCAGCTATGGGTGCACAAAGGCTGCTGGATCAGCAGATCTATGTAGTGTCCAGGTATCAGACCCCCACAGATCACATACTGATGACCTGTGGATAGGGTTGGGATTTACTATGTTGCAACAAGGAATGTCAAGTGATCGTCAAGAAGCCTTGTGACATGACTTGGGATATCAGCCAAACTAGAAAGTCTCTTTTTAAAAGAAGAGACCCAAAATTCCTACTGGAGCGAGCAAGACCTTTAAGACTCCCTAAACTTGCAAAAGACACAGAGTACCCCTCCTGACCCCAGAGAAGCCAACACATTTGTGCAGTCCACAAATAGCCCACTGATTCCAATAGACACTGTGTAATTCTTTACCTCACCTGTGGTGGCGCTGTAGGAACATTAAACACTTACTGTTTAGTTCCCCTACAGATTACGACTGATCACATAGAGATGAATATCCAGTAATATAGTATATTTGACTACACAGTGATAACATAGGAGTCCTCTACATTACCGTGATGTCATGAATGTGAAACCAACAAATGGCAGAAAACACTTTTCACTATTTATCCAATGAATCATTGCTCCCGCTCCGGCCAAGCGCTGGTTTTGGGGTAATTATTTACTAGCTGGCTTGGTAACTAATAGACTGTGTCAAAAGTTTTGTAGATAACCACTCGAACGTGACTTAAAGGCAACACACAAGCATGTACAAACTCAATACAGGGAAGTTACTAACTCATCTATGTAGATGGTGTAGATGGATCTCAATTTGGGATAGTTTGGGTACATGCCACAAGAAATGCCACATTGACCCCTCTGTGCCCTGCATGGGACTGTGCCTGAATTATTAAGAGGCCAGAGTCTCTTAGGCTAAGTTCACATGTAGGAATCTGTCACAGATTTGAGAAAGGATTCCGTTCCGAATCTGCCTCTCATTGTTTTCCATGGGAGGCAGAGATTGCAGCAGGATGCGGAAAAAATCAGCGAACTGCTCAATCTCAGGGTCAGGGGATAATCGTACACATCAGGGAGAGTGTGTGCCTACATAGGCAGTACGGAGACTTACAAGTCATTCCTGCTCCGCTAGGGATTCTGGGTAAAAAATATGCAAATCTATTCTCCAGGATGTAATTAGGAGAACAGTGCCTCTGTATGCCGCCCTCTAGAGGGCAGCCTCCTTAACATCATGCATGACTCAGTTAATAAGTCTACTATCATGATGCGGATTTAATTGCCAAATTAGTATTTCTATTCCAAAATGAACAGATTCCCAGCTATGGACAGCGCTGTTTTGGCCTATTGGGCCTCCTCAGCATAGCGCAGGGATACTGATTTTGCAGAGTGAGAGACTATAGACCAGGGTCAGGGGATAATCGTACACATTAGGGAGAGTGTGTGCCTGCATAGCCAGTACGTTTAAAAAAATATGCAAATCTATTTTCCAGGATGTAATTAGGAGAACAGTGCTCAATCTTGGCGTGGGTTCTGCAGCCCATTCATCTCTTCCTAATCAGCAGAGGAAAACCACTATGGACTCCTTATGTCCTGCATCGGCAATCCTGCGGCTGAATTTCCTATTAATTTTCCGCCATGTGAACCTAGCCTTAGAAGAGGAAGGTGGGCTTCCTCCTCAAATTTCTCTTCCATTTCCACCTCGGCTTTCACTGACTTATTACGGTCTTGGGTTGGGTGGATGAATCAGCTGTGGAATCTGCGCAAGATCGAGCAGGACACTTGTTTTTTCAGGATCCTGCTTCAACCTCTGTTTCCCATTGAATACAATGGATGGCAGATTCAGGGAGGAATTTGTTGCTGAAAATCAGCCTCAATTTCTTCCATGAGAACATATCCTTAATAATTCAGGAGCATCTCGTGCCAACCAGGGACTTTATAAAGACTGCAGTACAGAATGCCAGTTTTAATATATTACCCCCCCCCCCCCCCCGATTTGTTTAAATAGACCCTCCACGCTCCCCACACTTGGACTGTTTCCCTGTAATCTGTATGTAGTATTTGCAAGATAATCATCTTTTTCTGATTTACTAATCTGTACTTTATGAATTATCCTGTCCTTGGTGTAATAAGGATTGGCTTTTCCTGCACTGACTCCCTCCTGAGCCTTGTGTTATACTTTGTAACCAATCCCAGGGTATAAAGCTGCAGGGGGCGGGAGAAAAAGTGGCCTGAACCAATGAAGAGATAGAGGGCGTGTCTCAGACTACCATGGACTCCTTATAGACAATGTATCTATATGGTAGTCACAGATCAATGATTTGCATTAAAGCTAAAAAGACAGCAAGATCTATGCAAAATATCAGGTAAGCAGGAGATAAAGGTATGTATTATAAATGTATTTATAATTTGTCTATGCATTTTTGCTCATGTTTGGACATTATATAGGGAAATATATGGCAAACCACTAGAAAGATGACACTGCAGACTAGCTGTCACACCAAAACCGGGTTATCACAGAGGAATTCTGAAAACTCAGTATATTAGATTTCTTTTTCAAATTTCTCCAGTTTTTTCTCCCAGAAATCCTCCTTATATTTTTATGTGTCAGAACTTGACAGAGCTCCAAATCCACATCTAGCACAAAACAGAACTAATTGGTAGCTTACTGCCGACATTAGGTGGTGCTTATTAATTATGGATTTAATTTAGAAAATTCCCTCTCTAATAGCTGCAAGCAAAATCTAGGATTTGCACTATATGAAAAACACAGCTACAAACCCTGGCAAAATATGGCACTTTCTGTATAGATTGGTGTGTGCCCCTTCACGTGGTCACTCTACCCTTAAAGGGGTATTACCATCTCAAGGATCCTATCTATACTGCTAGCTTATTTAAATATTACATTTTTCCTAGATACATTGCTATAGCAATGCTGCTTTGTTTGCCTGCTATGTTAGATTATTCCTCCCATTGTTTACACGTTGTTTCCATGGAGCCAGACCTGTCTGAGCAGACAGAACAGATGACTTCAAGGGATTCTACCATTAAAAAGCTTTTTTCTGTGGCTAACACGTTGGAATAGCCTTTAGAAAGGCTATTCGTCTCCTACCTTTAGATGGGATCTCCGCCGCGCCGTTCCTTAGTAATACCGGTTTTTACTGGTATGTAAATTAGTTCTCTGGCAGTGATGGGGGCGGGCCCCAGCGCTGAAAATGCGATGAGGGCGTCGCCACCACCGCCTGAGAACAGGATCCTGTGCCCGCCTCTATGTTCTGCTGGATCCTCCCCTTTTTTCTTTGTCTTTCTTCGGCGGCTTCACCTCTGTTGGCTCTGACACTAGTAGAGCCGAATACGCATGCGCGGCCATAGTTCCGAGGCCGCAATTGCGCACATGCGCATTCGGCTCTACTAGTGTCAGAGCCGACAGAGGTGAACCCGCCGAAGAAAGAAGGGGAGGATCCAGCAGAAGATAGAGGCGGCGCAGGATCCTGTTCTTGGGCAGCGGTGGCGACGCCCTCATCGCATTTTCAGCGCTGGGACCCGCCCCCATCGCTGCCAGATAACTAATTTACATACCGGTAAAAAACGGTATTACTAAGGAACGGCGCGGCAGAGATCCCATCTAAAGGTAGGAGACGAATAGCCTTTCTAAAGGCTATTCCGACGTGTTAGCCACAGAAAAAAGATTTTTAATGGTAGAATCCCTTTCAGCCTTCTCTCTGGCGTGGCGGGGGGGGGGGGGGGGGGCGGGGGGTTCAGTGCTCTCTCTCTTATCTACAGCTCTGCCTGCAGAACGAATAGTTCAGCTAGTTGCAGTTTGCTGATAAAGGCCCAGACAGTGTAAATTTCTCTATGTAAACACAAAGATAACACTGAGTCTGTTCTCTAAAAGGATAAGTGTTCTATACAAACCTGTGTAATGTAATATACATTTACTGTGCATATTATTTGATCTACATTTACATTAGATATCTAGTAATCATCATGAATAATCTCTCATGGTAAAGGGGATGTCTATATGTAATACTTCATAGTGACAGCAGGCAAAGCTGCTGAGACAGGGAGATGGGAAAAACTCCTTTAACCCAAGTAGTTATAATGATCTACAAAGAAGTTAAAGAGGTATTATGGGATTTATACACTGATAGCCTATGTTCAGGATATGCCATCAATATCAGTTTGGTGGGAGTTCAGCACCCAGCATACCCATAGTCAGCTAATTTAAAGGGGTTGAGTCCCTTTGCTGACAAATTTAACTCTGCTACATTTGTACATATTGTATGCCAGAAAATCTTATACCAGAGGTGAATAATATGACACTTTAAATGTCCCTTTCCTCAGACTGGCCTTGGATATCTCTATATCACAGTATAGACGTTTGTTCTACGATCCCCAAATGCATCCTCTGTTGGGTTTTCTAAAACTGAAGCCTCTTTCAGGGAGTGAATGTTGCTGCTATTGTTCCTTGTATCCTGCTTGTAGCAATTGTGTCATGCACTGCATGGCAGCGAGATATACGATCAATGTAGAAAGGGGAATGACCCACTTACAGATGTAGGGGCATCGGAGCAGAAGACCTTGTTCATATCTTACCATAAGAAAAGCAGATTTGTCATGCTACACTCCCTTACATAGACCATAATAATAAGTCTGACATTTATGGATCTGTAAAAATAATGGTCAGTAATCCATCTCCTGGTCCATAAATCCCTACTATACATGTCATAAGGCTCTATAAGCCCTATATTGTAGTATATTGTAAGTGTGCATACCTGTAGCTATTGAGCATTTTTGTAAGTGTAAAACATTCTACTAGTGAATTGAAAACTTTTTATTTTGCACCTGCAATGGTTATATTTCCGCCACCAGGGGGAGCTGCTGAATTCTGACAGATTAAATGAACATGTGTGATGTATAATATATACAGTGACCTCTAAATTAAAGAAGAACCCTGCAGATTGATGCAGTCGGCCCTATATTTTGGCTGACAATCCGCACCTGTTGCCAATTTTACATAACTATCTCACTCCGTATCTATCTTACTCCATATGCCTGGATGGATTTATTTTATCTCTGAGTTGTGTTCTATGTTCTGATCTTATTTAGTAAGACCCTGTTTACACTATTAAGAGAGAAACACAAGCAGATAGACATGAAGTTCCCTTGCAGGATTATTCCCGGCCCCCTCCAAAGTTATTCTTGGCCCAACACTAGTGCTAGGCAAGCATCCCTTCTGTTTTGGAAGAGATCTGCTGGCTCCATATTGCTATGCCCTGCCAGCACATGCAGTGAATGTGAGTGACATGTACATATTCTCCAGCACAGTGATCCGGATGTGACACCGACTGCTCATGATGTGAATTGCTCGCCAGTTGTCAGAAAATCCGATCAGTTGGCTATTGTTTTTTTACTACTGTGAACACTATGGTTATAGGTCTTGAATACTGTGCAGAATATGGTTGTTATCAGCGGCATAACTACCACCATAGAAGCAGAGGCAGCTGCCACAGGGCTCGGGACATTAGGGGCCTGGTGACAGCCGCTACCGCTGCTATCATTATACTCAGGGGTCTTTTCGGACCCCCGAGTATAATGATTGGCGGACCGGGAGAGGTAAGAAACATAAAAAAACATGTTACTTACCTCTCCACGATCCTGCCAGACCTCCTTCCTGATGTCTCTGACGTCACATGAACCCGGCCTGTGTCCCGGGTTATGTGACGTCCGACGTCATTAAACAAGGACAGCAGCGCAGAAGGCAGCGGAGAAGACGGAAGAAGTAAGTAGTAAGGTAAGTAACAGTAGTTTTTTATACTTTTATTCCCCGGGTCTCCGATTATTATACTCTGGGGTCTGAAAAGACCCCAGAGTATAATAATTGTTTATGGGTGTCCACAGTGGGACATAATACTGTGTGCAGGGGCCACTGAGGGACATAATACTGTGTGCAGGGGCCACTATGGGGGATAATACTGTGTGCAGGGGCCACTATGGGGGATAATACTGTATGGAGGGGCCACTATTGGGGATAATACTGTGAGTAGGGGCCACTAAGGGACATAATACTGTGTGCAGGGGCCACTATGGGGGATAATACTGTGTTAACTGGCCACTATGGGGCATAATAGAACGCGCAGAAATGCGTAGGAGGGGGTCGGTCGAGGTCTTCGGCGTCGGTGTTGGTCGGGGGGGGGCCATGTCAGAAGTTTGCCACGGGGCCCTGCCATTCCTAGTTACGCCCAGCACCGCACCTCCCATGAGGTAACCTGAAGCGAGCGCTTCAGGCGGCGCTATGTCAGGACCCCAGGGAGGGCGGCATTTTTCCTTTCCTAAGCCAGTCCAGGACAAGCTGTCCTGGACTGGCTTATCACCGAGTGGTGGTTTGGGGAGGCCACTGGAGCAGCGCTGCTCCAGCAGCCTCCCCTCACGCTCAGGCAGAGAGCAGGTCACCTCTGTGCCTGCTCTCTGCCTGCGAACGGTGCTAAGCCCATCCCCTTTGCTCCGGGGGGGTGGGGTGGCTTTCTGTAGTTTGCCTCGGGCGGCAAAAGGGGTAGGTTCACCCCTGGTTACGCCACTGGTTGTTATGATGATATCCCTGGACCAAATATCAGAAACTGCAGGAACTGGCTGACAACAGATAGCAGTAGAACAAGCTGTTTAAATATCGCACTGTGCTGAGAGATAGATCCTGGGCACTCAAATATCTTCACCAGTGCCAGCCACGTCGCCAGATGGGCTTGCGCTGAGTTTTGGGCTCAAGTTGTTACCGCAGAAATTGGTATAAGAAATAAACGCTTCACAAACTAATGTCTAACCAGATCCCACGATAAACTCTCAGATCAAAACCATGGAGGCGAATTAGAAGATGCAAATGGTGCTCATAGCTCAGTAGGCAATATTTTCAATAGAGAAAGATACATTCACTCACTTTCTTGATGCCAATATCATGGATGTAATGAATCAGATCCTAAAGGCAGGTGCACGGAGAAGACTCTCTTGGCTGAGCCGGTGTATACAACGGCATGATTAAGAGGTATTAAAACCTCAAAATGTGTAGGCGAAGATCTTTCTATACCCCTGCACTAAAATTTTAATGGAAGTATGATTCTTTTGCAATAAAAGTGAAGTTTTAATTCATTTGGATTTCGGACCATGAGTGCTGGATTACTGTTGCTTCCCTTGATGAATCAGAAGGGTGAACATATCCAAGCCACAACTCAGTCTGAGAGGTAACTTCAGAGTCAAAATCACACACAAGTGAATTTTTAGTAACACACCAAAGGTCAATATTAGAACAATCCAGTACAAACTATTAGGGTATCGAAGTCTCATCGGATAGCAGGCACCTGGATGAGCAGGAAGAGGGTTTAAACATCCCTATAGGAGACCCATAGAATCTGCAGAAGATTCACAGGTAAGCACTGTAACCTTAAAGCAACAGCACCTCAACTAAGATTCCTAACAAGACTATTTCTTAACACATATTTTATAGCATTGTCAGCTCAGTTTTTCTAAAACAAAGCTACAAATCCCATATGTAGTCAGAAAAAATTAAAGAAAAACTTTTGCCGATATAATGAAAAGGATGCCCTCATGCAGACTATATTTCCCATCACACCATCATGTAAGAGTGGACAGAGTCTCATCCCACTGCACTTGCACTGATATTAGCCCCAAGGGCAGCAATTGATAGATCAGCGACATTGGATTTCTGTCCTCTAACACACCGCTGAGTTTCAGTGTATTCTTAAGTGATGTAGCTTTAGCCTTTCTCTTCTGCCGGGTGTTCAAATCCCACCAAGGGCATAAAACCATCTGCAAGGAGTTTGTATGTTCCCCCTGTGTCTGCATGGATTTCCATCCCATATTCCAAAGACATACTGATAGAGAAAAATGTACATTGTGAGTCCTATATGGGGCTCACAATCTACATTTAAATAAAAAGTACACTGGAAATTCTGCACACAGCACACACAGTATAAAACTCTAGTGTGAGTTAGGAGAGTTCTATAACTCTGCAGCTGATCATTCTATATCACTGAACTTCTACTCTCTTAGATAAGGTACATAATGTATGTTCAGCAGCATATAGGGGCATGGGTGTATCCTACTAATATTTGTGTGTTTGGATGTTTGTGAGTTTGGATGTTTGTTCCTCAATCACAGCCAAATCGCTGAACGGATTTGGCTGGGATTGCACACATACCTGGATGGTGACTGGGAAGGAGACATAGGCTACTTTATAGGCCGCTCCATCCCCCGACATCATGACTGCTACCGGAGAACGTATGGTCTTGCTACGCTGCAGGACCTAAGATGACGTCATCCCCGGCTTCAGCAGAGCTCCGATAGGTCTGCCTGCATCCTGTGGGCGGTACAATGGATGAAGTGCCAGCCGGAAAACATGGCAGCGGCTCACCGCTCCGGCTCAACACTGACATGCAGGCAGGCTGTGCGGTGCAGCACTCTGGACACAACGCTGCATACCCACAGCTGCGGAGTGAAGCGGACACGCGGCCTCACTCGCTTGTGTGAGTAACCACGGAGGACTGTAGTGTTCGGGGCTGGGGGCCGTGGTATAGGACTTTCGGGGCTGAGGGGGTCGCGCAGGAGGGGAGGGTGCCACAAGACAGTGCTTTGAATAGGACTTTGGACACGCAGGGGTCGCGCAGGAGGGGAGGAGGCCGCGCAACAGTAGTTTGGGGAGCCAGAGGGGTACCCAGGGCCTCCTTACCAGGGATGCTGCGGGGGTACACGCTGCAGGATTACATATATGTGCGTCTGCACACAGTTCCACATGCCCAATAATTACATATGTGCGATATAGCTTCACTCCAGTTCTCCAAAACAACCAAACCCTGGTTTGTCACTAATATCCGAAATGAGATACACATGATCACATGATACTTATGGACACACACGCATACAATATACAAAATACACCAATTCACAAACTGGCCAATTGTTATTGGGCCACTACACAAACCAAATATGAAATATACCCGTGCGAAGCCGGGTCCTCTTCTAGTATTTACATAGAGGATGCTTGTAAGGTAAAAAAAAATGTTAATAAAGAGATTTCCATCATATTTCAAGTAAAGTTATGAACGTTGCAGCAGGGAGAGACTTTTCTTAATAATGGTGTCCACTGTCGTCTGTGTGTAACCGCTGTTTTAGCTCTCCGTCATTCTGGTCCCCTGATTTCTTATCCATTCTACTATAATAATACAAAAACAGGACCGAGCTAACCACTGATCCACATGATCTGACTGATCACACTAACCCCGCCTCTTTGGGACAAACCATCTATCTAGGCAAGTTTTATGGTATATTCACACACAGCAGATTTATCTACATCTGTTCCATAAATCTGATTGAGGATTGCAGAAAATTTTCTCTCTGCTATGGAAACAACTCCATTCACATGCATGGATGGTGGCAAAAATGTATGCATCTAATCTGCAGCTTGTGAATATCACCCAAGATTCTGGTCATGTGATGTACAGTAGATGTCCGCATTCACTTGACTTATTTTATTTAAACTGGTTTCCCAAAGGTTGTATTGCATCATTCCGTCTATGGGGGCCATGATGGTTAGTGACCTCTATGCATATTGTGTCTATATAAGAGCTCTCTTTCTATATTACACACACTTGTCTAGTCTCCGACATATAATTATCATTTCTGGAGAAAGAGACCCAGAATAATGGACAACGAGACAATCTGGCAGTTTGAGATTTTGGGTACAGATAAAGAGGAAACCAGTTTCCTGACCTGACTAGCCATTATAAATGTCACTTCTGTATATAGATAAGAAATCTTGCACCATGCTCTGAGAGATATATTTTTGGAGTGACTTTGTAAAGATCAATTTTCTTCAAGTAAATGTAATGTCTCAATCATTGTGTACAACAGTGCTTGAAATTTCTCTTAGCATCTGCTTTTTTAACAAATGGTCTCGAGGGGCAGGTTGGAAATCTGTTGAACATGTTCTACAAGGTGGAAATTTAAAGGTTATTTATTTATTTTTTATATACTGTTTGGGGACCAATATGGGTCAGAATACTGTGTATGGGGCATTGAGGGGCAATTACACTGTTTGGGTACTACTGAGTGGGATTTATACTCTGTGGCCACTTAGGGGGGTATAATACTGTGTGCGAGCCACTGAAGGGGCATTATACTGTGTGTGAGCCACTGAAGGGACACTATACTGTGTGCGAGCCAGTGAAGGGGCATTATACTGAGTGCGATCCACTGAAGGGGCATTATACTGTCTGTGAGCCACTGAAGGGGCAAATACTGTGTGTGAGCCACTGAAAGGGCATTATACTGTGTGCGAGCCACTGAAGTGGCAAATACTGTGTGCGAGCCACTGAAGGGGCATTATACTGTGTGAGTTACTGAAGGAGCATTATACTGTGTGCGAGCCACTGAAGGGGCATTATACTGTGTGCGAGCCACTGAAGGGGCATTATAATGTGTGCGATCCACTGAAGGGGCATTATACTGTCTGTGAGCCACTGAAGGGGCATTATACTGTGTGTGAGCCACTGAAGGGGCAAATACTGTGTGTGAGCCACTGAAAGGGCATTATACTGTGTGCGAGCCACTGAAGGGGCAAATACTGTGTGCGAGCCACTGAAGGGGCATTATACTGTGTGAGTTACTGAAGGAGCATTATACTGTGTGCGAGCCACTGAAGGGGCATTATACTGTGTGCGAGCCACTGAAGGGGCATTATAATGTGTGCGAGCCACTGAAGGGGCATTATACTGTGTGAGTTACTGAAGGGGCATTATACTGTGTGTGAGTCACTGAAGGGGCATTATACTGTGTGTGAGCCACTGAAGGGGCAAATACTGTATGTGAGCCACTGAAGGGGCACTATACTGTGTGTGAGCCACTGAAGGGGCATTATAATGTGTGCAAGCCACTGAAGGGGCATTATACTGTGTGAGTTACTGAAGGGGCATTATACTGTGTGCGAGTCACTGAAAGGGCATTATACTGTGTGTGAGCCACTGAAGGGGCATTATAATGTGTGCGAGCCAGTGAAGGGGCATTATACTGTGTAAAGTCAGTGAATGAGTACTATGCATGGGGCCACTGTGTGGTGACCACTAAAGAGGAATTGTGTGTGTGTGGACACTTAATGTAGGGAATTATATTGCGTTAGGCCAGTGATAGGGCATTATACTGTGTGGGGATGACTAAGGGAGCATTATAGTATATGAGACCACTTAGGTAGCATTATATTGTGTATGTGATCACTGAGCATTTTATACCATGTGGGAGCCACTCACAGTCATTATGCCATGTGATGATTACTAAGGGGAGATTATACTGCGTGGGGACACTAGGGTATGTTTCGGGGTGTTGCAATTGAGAATTCAGTACATTTGTATAATTCCCCACATATACGCATTGTTTCATGATCTGTCAGGGTTGTAGTGTTGGGATCCCCACCTCTCAGGGCTCGTTCACATCTGCGTCGTCGGTCCTTATTGCAGGTTTCCGTTTCCTGCATAAAACAGATGCAGGAGACGGAAGCCTGCAGGAGACTTTCTCACCCATTCATTTGAATGGGTGAGAAAGCTGTCCGGCCGTGCGCGGCAGTGAGCGTTTTGCGCTCTCCGCCGCGAAACCGGGTTTTATAATCCGGACACAGAGTCGGACATGCACTACTCTGTGTCCGGATAAAAAAATCCGGTTTCACGGTGGAGAGCCTAAAACACTCACCGCCGCGCACGGCCGGACCCGATCTATGGTTTCCGTCTTCTGCCATGCAGAAGACGGAAACCATAGTACGGAGACCCCAGACGCAGGTGTGAACCCAGCGTCAGCAAGTATGGATCCTCACAAATCTGACATTATACATCCTAAGGATTGGTCATCGACCTTAAAGTCTTCCGAAAGAACCCTTCACCATATAGAAACTGAAGCTTATGATGTTATTGTGTGCTATGCATTCTCATAATACAGCTTTAACACATAAGGGCACTGTGTTCATTTCCATATTATTTCCTATTGATCACCTGATCTATCAATATGTGTCCATATATTCATCTTGGGCTGGCCTACAGTATACAGCAGCTAAGTTGTGATTTTAGTAGGAGCTGTAATAGAGCTCTATTAGTGGTAGTGATTTTAGGATGTTCCCTCTGTGACACAACTCTGTGACCTCTGCTATGCCATCCTTGTTGTAGTGACAATGGTTGATCTCTTAGTAACATGATCATGTTTCTGACATTTCGAAACAAAACCCCTTAATGACAAGCCATAAAGAGCGGCTTCACAATAAGTGTTTACTCCGGAGAGCCTCAATTCATCTTTTTTGTAAAGTTCAAGGAGGGAAATATTTACTGACGCTTTTGCACAATGATTTTGTTTGCAGACTTTTACTTGCCAACCACAGATCTGATGTTTAGGGTACTTATATGTGACTCATGTACAGAATCACTTCTGTCATTACCGCATTCCCATCGCTTCCTCTTGTGAGTCTTTGGACTTTGGAGTGTGAAATTCTGCCATTGCTCCCTTTGGTTGCAAAGAGAAGCTCCGACTTAGGTTTGCCCAATTGTTCTTCGAAACAGGTCAAGTCCACATGACTAATTCTATGTAAAAGCACAATATTGGCAGATAGTTCTGTAATTACAACAACCTTAACTCTTGGCCACAGTTATAACCAGTAGGTCATTTTAATTTCTACTACAGAACTCATAACCCAGCTCTACCCGAATATCTTCAAAGTAGAAGCTGAGAAGGTTTTTGAGATTCATGATAGAAAAATAGATCAACCTTGAGGTCTAACCCTGCAGCAGAGAAACATCAAACATTCCAATAAAAACCAAAAGGAATACTATGGTCAATCTGATATTATGGTAGTAAGATGTTATCCCCTATCCAATGGCTGGAAGACAACTTCTAGATCAGTGGGGCCTAACCGTTGATCATCACTGATCAGAAGAACAAGGTTTCTGAGGAGAGATAGGCAAACCTTGTTGGGCAAAATGTTCATCTACCTGTTTCAGTCCAGGCTGGAAGTGCTTTTTTGTTACGTCAGACCCCAGAGTATAATAGGAAGAAACCCTGAAGATGTGTGTACACATAAAACACTGATATTGTCATCTCTTCTGGGCTCCATCATGGCATCTGGCGTAACATCTGGGTCTTCTTTGGTTGGTTTCCTGAGTCACATCATGGCTTTAGGGGACCACTGAGGCTCGTGATTGGGGCCCAGTGCTCATGTGACTTCTTAGGTCCAATATTAGGTCTAATTGGTCCTCCAGTGACATGTCACCCAGGAGGCCGGAAGAAGCTGGAAGTTAAACCTGATATTATACGAATTGGTTTGCGCATCTCTAATTTTGATGCAATGGTCAGAAGTGTTACATAAGGGGGTGCAGAGGTGCAGCTGCACTCAGGCTCTAAACCCTTTAAGGGCCCCTAAGGTATCTCAATATCAATATAAATGATATATTATAGTTGGGGGCCTGGTAGAGATTTTGCATATGGGCAAAAGAGCTTCATATTACATCTTCATGGCTGCCGCTCCATTTAATCCAATGGGACTGTCAGACATAGCCAAGTACTGTACTCAGCTTATATTTGGTAGACCCATAGAGATGGATGGACTTGGAAACCCTGTTCCTATGACTTATGGTCCAAGCAGGCGGACACCCACCGATCTAGTAGCTATCCCGTATCCACTGGAATACATTTTTAAAGGGGTTATCCAAGATAAGTAGAAGGTTCTGATTTTTTTCAGAATTGGTCTCATGTGCTGTGTCTGGTAATCGTATAACACAGTGTGGTCACCGATAAAACTTGAGACACTACCGGAGCTCTAGGACACTTTATATCTGACAGTAGTCTGAGGACAAATATGACATACAGTTCAGTATCTTCATGCAGAGCCAGTGACAAGGGTTATATTATTAGGTAATTCCAATATACTGTATACTACAAGGCTGTACACACAATATAGTCACTGAGTTGATTTATTGTTCTAGTTTGTCTCACTGTCAAATTTCCTCATACTATGTACTTATATAAGTACTAAGGTCAAGTCCATGGGGAGACAATCAACCTACAGAACAAGGGAGCAGCCTCAGCCCAGCCAGGCAGCGCTTGTATTATATCAATTATTCCAGTGCTCGGGTTTGTATGAACGGGTCACAGCAGTGAAGCGATGGGAGATCCAGGCCTCGAGCGGCATAAAACAGATCCTTTGTTAGTACAATGTATGGCTTATGTATATTGAATGTAAAGGTTTTCGGTCACATTAATATATTCCGCAATTCCACAGAACATTTTCCGTCACATTGTTTTGTGCTTACAGTGGGTCACTGTTCAATATCCATATTGTAGGCACATAAATGTTAAGGCCAATTCCATTGGGACCGATCGTCCTACAGCTGAATTTTTGGAAAGTGAAAATAAGATGGAATATCCACAAGAAACAACCACAAATACCCGGGGAGTGTACAAATTCTGCACAGTTTTCATACATGATGAAGTGCTAACCATTGTGCTGCCATGTCACCTAGCCTGGACCACAGGGGAGCAAGTGAATCGCTGGTGGGCCCCTGAGCCAAGGTGGGGCCTTAAGCTAGGAAGGGTGCCCCTTGAATTAGGGTGAGCTGCAAACCCCTGTACAATTTTACTGGTGGGCCCTGGGCATTCCAGTTTGACACTAATGGCACGTCGATTTTAGGCAGAGTCTCCCATTGAAATTCCAACACATAGGTCAACCTAACCTTAAGGAGTAAAATGGGAACAGATCAGAAAATGGTTTGGACCTCAAGGTCGGCGCTAGATAGTCTTGGTGCCATCCACAGGTAATGTGGTGGAAAAATGAATCCCGTTGTGTTTAGCTGTAGGTTTCGTCTAGGGAACAATTATAACCCAGAGATTTTAGGGCTTGGCTGACAATTTTTTCGCTTTAGCCAACGATATTGTATACGGTCACCGTAAATATGCAAAACAGTTTACGAATTCTGGAGTTACTATAGCAACAACATCTGAAAAACATGGCCATGAATTCTTCTGACTTGAGTTAATCAAATCCCTGCAAGCAGTCTGCCTCCTCCATAAAAGTGACCAGAAAAGATAGAAAGCAGCAGCTCCGCATATCCGCCTACTATATATACACTACAAAAATGTCTCCAAAATCCTCCCTGCTCAGTAATAAACCCAGACTTGCTGATAACACAATATGTCGCTGGTGTTAGCACTGTGTGGGGCATTGTGGACATTGTGGAGGACACAAACATAATAAAAAAACTAATTAAAATACATTTTCTAATGACTAAATGAGTTGTCACTTCATACTAGGTGGCGCTATAACAAAGATCTAAAGTGAAATGAGGATCAACATGGAAAAAAACAAAGCATTCACCGTAAACCGTGCGGGAACATTGTAAGTCCTTGGGTGAAGTGCGGACGGATATGTAAATGTAGAGAATTCATTATGTTTAAACTAGGGATAGATGCAAACAAAGACTCAGACGTATGATGTCATCCTCTCCTGTCTACCTGTACTCTGCGGCCAAGCGTCTAGAGAAACCGGTTAGTGAAAGTTAGTGAAATACAATGCAGGAGCCAGCTTGGAATATAAGAAGATCCTATCAGAATGCTCAAATATCCCTAATTGTGTCTATAATGAATGCAATTTACCAAACCAAACCAGGCGTATCATGGCAATAGGGGCCCATGAGTTATAGTGTCTGGGGCCAAGATCACTTTCAGGCCACCTTATAATATTTCAGTATTACTAGGTTGTACTGAAAAGGGTCTGCAGTGGAAGTGTGTGATCTGTGTAGTTGCATCTCTTTGTGCTAATGAAGGGGGACATTGTCAGTAGCAGTGGCGTAACTAGGGATGGCGGGGACCGACTGACCCCCCCACCACATTACTGCGTGCTCTATGCCCCATAGTGGCCCCTGCACACAGTATTATACCCCATAGTGGCCCCTGCACACAGTATTATGCCTCACAGTGGCCACTGCACACAGTATTATGCCTCACAGTGGCCACTGCACACAGTATTATATCCCCATAGTGGTCCCTGCACACAGTATTATATCCCATAGTGGCCCCTGCACACAGTATTATGCCCCACAGTGGCCCCTGCACACAGTATTATGCTCCATAGTGGCCCCTGCACACAGTATTATCCCCCATAGTGGCCCCTGCACACAGTATTATTCCCCATAGTGACCCCTGCACACAGTATTATACCCTATAGTGGCCACTGCACACAGTATTATATCCCATAGTGGCCCCTGCACACAGTATTATGCCCCACAGTGGCCCCTGCACACAGTATTATGCTCCATAGTGGCCCCTGCACACAGTATTATCCCCCATAGTGGCCCCTGCACACAGTATTATTCCCCATAGTGACCCCTGCACACAGTATTATACCCTATAGTGGCCACTGCACACAGTATTATATCCCATAGTGGCCACTGCACACAGTATTATCCCCCATAGTGGCCCCTGCACACAGTAATATCCCCCATAGTGGCCACTGCACACAGTATTATATCCCATAGTGGCCCCTGCACACAGTATTATGCCCCATAGTGGCCCCTGCACACAGTATTATGCCCCATAGTGGCCCCTGCACACAGTATTATATCCCATGGTGGCCCCTGTACACAGTATTATGCCCCACAGTGGCCACTGCACACAGTATTATGCCCATAGTGGCCCCTGCACACAGTATTATATCTCATAGTGGCCCCTGCACACAGTATTATGCCCCATAGTGGCCCCTGCACACAGTATTATATCCCATGGTGGCCCCTGTACACAGTATTATGCCCCACAGTGGCCACTGCACACAGTATTATGCCCATAGTGGCCCCTGCACACAGTATTATATCCCATAGTGGCCTCTGCACACAGTATTATGCCTCACAGTGGCCACTGCACACAGTATTATGCCTCACAGTGGCCACTGCACACAGTATTATATCCCCATAGTGGTCCCTGCACACAGTATTATATCCCATAGTGGCCCCTGCACACAGTATTATGCCCCACAGTGGCCCCTGCACACAGTATTATGCTCCATAGTGGCCCCTGCACACAGTATTATCCCCCATAGTGGCCCCTGCACACAGTATTATTCCCCATAGTGACCCCTGCACACAGTATTATACCCTATAGTGGCCACTGCACACAGTATTATATCCCATAGTGGCCACTGCACACAGTATTATCCCCCATAGTGGCCCCTGCACACAGTAATATCCCCCATAGTGGCCACTGCACACAGTATTATATCCCATAGTGGCCCCTGCACACAGTATTATGCCCCATAGTGGCCCCTGCACACAGTATTATGCCCCATAGTGGCCCCTGCACACAGTATTATATCCCATGGTGGCCCCTGTACACAGTATTATGCCCCACAGTGGCCACTGCACACAGTATTATGCCCATAGTGGCCCCTGCACACAGTATTATATCTCATAGTGGCCCCTGCACACAGTATTATGCCCCATAGTGGCCCCTGCACACAGTATTATATCCCATGGTGGACCCTGTACACAGTATTATGCCCCACAGTGGCCACTGCACACAGTATTATGCCCATAGTGGCCCCTGCACACAGTATTATATCCCATAGTGGCCTCTGCACACAGTAATATCCCCCATAGTGGCCCCTGCACACAGTATTATGCCACATAGTGGCCCCTGCACACAGTATTATGCCCCATAGTGGCCCCTGCACACAGTATTATATCCCATAGTGGTCCCTGCACACAGTATTATCCCCCATAGTGGCCCCTGTACACACTATTATGTCCCATAGTGGCCCCTGCACACAGTATTATGCCACATAGTGGCCCCTGCACACAGTATTATGCCCCATAGTGGCCCCTGCACACAGTATTATGTCACATAGTGGTCCCTGCACACAGTATTATGCCCCATAGTGGCCCCTGCACACAGTATTATATCCCATAGTGGTCCCTGCACACAGTATTATCCCCCATAGTGGCCCCTGTACACAGTATTATGTCCCATAGTGGCCCCTGCACACAGTATTATGCCACATAGTGGCCACTGCACACAGTATTATCCCCCATAGTGGCCCCTGCACACAGTATTATCCCCCATAGTGGCCCCTGCACACAGTAATATCCCCCATAGTGGCCACTGCACACAGAATTATGCCCCACAGTGGCCACTGCACACAGTACTATATCCCATAGTGGCCCCTGCACACAGTATTATGTCCCACTGTGGACACCCATGAACAATTATTATACTCTGGGGCCTTTTCAGACCCCAGAGTATAATAATCGAAGATCCGGGGGAATACAAACATAAAAAACACTGTCACTGTTCCGACGTCACATGACCTTGGACACAGGCCCTGGTCATGTGATGTCAAGGATGTCACACAACTGGGCCCGAAGCCTGCCAGGAGCGTGGAGAGGTAAGTAACACAGTTTGTTATGTTCCCTTACCTCTCCTGGGCCTCCGATCATTATACTCCGGGGTCTGAAAAGACCTCTGAGTATAATCATAGTGCTTGTGGGGCCAGTGGCATCACTTACCGATCCCGGCCTCTGATTCTGTCTCAAAATCAGCTCCAAATTCGACCAGAAATTTTCCTCCCTAAGGGCCCACTCACACGGAGTAAACGCATGTGTATTTTGGCAAAATACACGTGTAAAAATAAGACTCCCATTGACTTCAATGACATTTTTATTACATGTGTAAAATACACGTCAAAATACATTATATTTTTTACACGTTTAGGGGGCAGTCACACTACGTATACTGAAGCTTATTCTGAACGTAAAACACGTTCAGAATCAGCGGCGTATAAAGCAGCTCCATTTATTTCTATGGGAGCCGGCATACGAGCACTCCCCATAGAAATGAATGGGCTGCTTCTTTCACTCCGAGCAGTCCCATTGAAGTGAATGGGAAGTGCCGGCATGTACACTCCGGCATGAGCAGAGCTTGCCGTATACGCCGGCACTTCCCATTCACTTCAATGGTGCTCGGAGTGAAAGAAGCAGCCCATTCATTTCTATGGGGAGCGCTCGTATGTCGGCTCCCATAGAAATGAATGGAGCTGCTTTATACGCCGCTTATTCTGAACGTGTTTTACATTCAGAATAAGCTTCAGTATACGTAGTGTGAATGCACCCTCATTTTGCCAAAATACACGCATGTTTACTCCGTGTGAACGGGCCCTTAGGGTCGATTCATACGGTGGAAAATGGTGAAGAATTTGGTGTGGAATTTCAGCGCTGAAAAAAAATAGCCTCCCATTGACTTCAATGGGTTCCTTTTTGTGCTAGCAGAAAAAGTTTTTGGCGAGGATTTTGGTGCTGAATCTGTGTCAGAATCCACATGGAAAAAACGCCTCTCCATAGAGTTCTATGGGTTCCGCTAGGGGAAAAAAAAGCTTCCCCCAGGCGGATTCCGCCTGCAAAAACCAACGAAGTCAATGGAAGGCGGAAAATCCAGGCGTTTTTTTTAAAGGTCCATACACTGTGTTGGAGGAAAAAAAACATTTCCTAATTCCTGACACAGATTTTTTCCTTGCTAAAATCCTCGCCAAAAACTCAGTGTGAACGGACCCTTATATTTCAGTAGAAAGTAGAGACAGAGCTTTTTTCAGCCAGAAGAAACAAGGAGCATCCTTCTTTTCTATATCCAGTTTCACTACATATATGGACACCTGGCAGGTCCCTTTATAAGCTATGGGGTTGTGGGGTTTTGCATGTAATGCCTTTTTAAGTGGACAGGGTCTCCGCCTTTTGTGTCCCCATGTGGGCCTGAAGGATAGTAAAACCAAATGCTAGATAAGAAAAAAAAAAAAGGATCTATATTTTTTTCAAGAAACAGTGCCACTCTTGTTCACAGGTTGTGACTGGTATTGCAGCTCCACTCTATTCCCTTAAATCGGATAAAGCTCAAATACTAGATCGAGTCTACGGAGAAGACAAGTGCTGTGCAGAGGTTGTGCATCAGGTCTGATATTAATATTCTAGTATATGTTACAGCTCAACCAAGGTATAAACATAGCAATGCATTATGTATGTGTAGGCCATAACTAGAGGTTATGTCACAGAATTCCCTGGAGTATATATATACTGACTATATATTCCTGCTGTATAAATCCATAACCATAATTGCACTATTGCATGATGTATATCCTTTCCATGTGCAGGGTAAGTTCTCTTTGTGTGCGGGCTCCCACCTGCAGATAATACTGTAATTTGCTATGCAGTGTGTTTAGTTGGTAACCAGGCACATAAACAAGCTTAATCCCCGGCTGCCCTTTATTACCAGGGGTATTAGTTATTGCTCTAGATTTCACAAGGCTTCTACACGAACATTCGTTTTCTTAGTTTGCAGTAATCGCCTTCTATCCAATGATCTTTACAAGCAATTAACATCCTCATTAAACTATGTGTAATTGACAATAAGCTCTGCTAGGAAGTACCTGAATATCCCCAACATCCTCACTGGATGCCAGAAATTTGTAAGGTAAGAAGATAAGAATTATCTTAGGGTGCATTCACACTGAGTAAACGCTAGCTTATTCTGAACGTAAAACACGTTCAGAATAAGCGGCGTTTAAAGCAGCTCCATTCATTTCTATGGGAGCGGGGATACGAGCGCTCCCCATAGAAATGAATGGGCTGCTTCTTTCACTCCGTGCAGTCCCATTGAAGTGAATGGGGAGTGCCGGCGTATACGGCAAGCTCTGCTCATGCCGGAGCGTACACGCCGGCACTCCCCATTCACTTCAATGGGACTGCACGGAGTGAAAGAAGCAGCCCATTCATTTCTATGGGGAGCGCTCGTATCCCGGCTCCCATAGAAATGAATGGAGCTGCTTTAGACGCCGCTTATTCTGAACGTGTTTTACGTTCAGAATAAGCTAGCGTTTACTCAGTGTGAATGCACCCTTAGAAGGGAACACATGCGTCAGCCATTTAAAGGTGCACAGCAGACAATTTTTTTTTCATGTACTGGACAAACCCTTTAAGCTGCAGTAACATAAGAACATTGGGATTTTCCTACAGGAAGCTTGTTGTGGAATTGCCTGAAATTCCCAAAAGGTAATGGAATTGATATTTAAGCGATTTTTTAAAATGCAGCAGGTAAGTGAGAAGTCGGGTTGACAGATATCTAAACCAAGGTATACACAGTACAGACCAAATTTTTGGACACACCTTCTCATTCAAAGACTTTTCTGTATTTTCATGACTATGACAATTGTAGATTCACACTGAGGGCATCAAAACTATGAATGAACACGTGGAATTATACTTAACAAAAAAGTGTGAAACAACTGAAAATCTGTCTTATATTCTCGGTTCTTCAATGTAGCCACCTTTTGCTTTGATTCCTGCTTTGCACACTCTCGGCATTCTCTCAGTTATTTCACACTTTTTTGTTAAGTATATAATTCCACATGTGATAATTCATAGTTTTGATGCCTTCAGTGTGAATCTACAATTTTCATAGTCATGAAACTACAGAAAAGTGGGCAGACAGAATAATATACAAATCAGGGTCAAAAAGCCAAAACAACAGCAGAGGAAGTTCAGAATCCAGGCTACAGTCGAGTACACGAGGTCACAGATAAAGACAAATCAGCAAGAGAGGGAATAACCGGAAAAGCAAGTCAAAGTCAGTAACCAAGAGATTCTGCAGAAAACAGGTTAAGGTACTAGGAGCAAATTCAGAGAACACAGGTTAACACATGGTTAAAATAATCTTCCTCAGCTCTTGATTGGCCATTCAACTAGAACCCTGATTGACTGAACAGACCCAGGCAAAGATTGGCTGGTAAGTATAACAACCCTATCAACAGCCATGTGGAAAATGCAGATGCCTTACAGAGTTTCCTCTAGCAGCACAACACAGAAGAGAATAACAACTACTGGGTGGGTAAGTAGAAACATGGGCATTTAGATTCCCGATTAAGCTGATTGGCTAGATGGGATTAGGCAATGACTAATGCTCCAAGGAATGCTGTGACTTGTTGCTGTGATAGAGGCATAGTACATAGTACATTTAAAGGGGGTTTCCAGGACTTTAATAATGATGAGCTGTCCTTACGATAATTCATCAGTATCAGATAAATTATATTCTAGCAATATCAACCATCAGCTTATTAAATAGGTGATGGTGCTTTGGCAGGCACAGCCCCATGTATTGTGTAAAGATGCTGATAGTAGCCTCCTTCCTCTCCTCCCGCTTTCTCAAACTCAACATGGAGAAAACAGAGTTTATCATCTTCAGCCCATCCTGTATGGCCCCTCCACCTGACCTATCTATCAAAGTTAACAGAACCACAATTACCCCTGTCCCACAGGCCCGATGCCTTGGGGTAACCCTGGACTCTGACCTATCTTTCTATCTTTCAAGCCACATATTCAAGCCCTGAACACCTCCTGCCGCCTCCAGCTCAAGAACATCCACCAAATTCGCCCCTTCCTCACCCAGGAAACTACCAAGATGCTCGTCCAGGCCCTCATAATCTCCCGCCTAGACTACTGTAACACCTTTCTCCATGGACTCCCAGCAAACACCCTTGCCCCCCTCCAGTCCACCTTAACCACATGAGGACCGCCGTACGTAAATTTACGGCCTCATGTGCTGGTACCTAAAGACCGGACTATTGTCGAAATACGTCCGGTCTTTAGGTGCCATTTCGGAGCAGATCGCGCCCCCCCCTGGTAACAGTCCCGCCCCTACCTCTAGCCCGGGACTTGGTGAAGATGCCGGGGACCGATCTGATTGGTCCCCGGTCATGTGATCGCTGTGACAGCAAGTCACAGCGATCTCTTTTATTTACAGTACAGGCAGCGTCTCAAGTCTCCTCCCTCTCCTCTTCCCCTTACACATTGTTACTTTGTGAGGAGAAGAGAAGAAGGAGAGAGACTTGAGACATTGCTTGCTAAAAAACACCCATATACACAGTTTCCACTGCCCGATCCTGCCCCCAAACCCATCGATCCCCTAATTCCTAATCCCCTATCCCCAAATCTATATATAGATCATATATATATATATATATATATATATATATATATAAAAAATAAATATATATATATCTGTGTATATCAGAGCTAGATAGGGAGATATATATATATATACCCACCATATAGGTATATATATATATTTCTGTCACTTGTATAGCGCTAACATATTCTGTGGCGCTTTACAGAAAGTGTCAGTCACCGTACCCTATAGGGCTCACAATAAATTGCTCTCTAGCACCATATATATATATATCTACCGTATAAATTTTAGATATATATATATACATATATATATATACCCGCCATATAGGTATATATATATATATCTGTGACTTGTATAGCGCTAACATATTCTGCGGCGCTTTACAGCCACTCTACCAAAGAGGGCTCACAATAATCAGCTCTCTAGCACTATATATATATCTACCGTATAAATTTTAGATATATATATATACATATATATATACCCGCCATATAGGTATATATATATATATCTGTGACTTGTATAGCGCTAACATATTCTGCGGCGCTTTACAGCCACTCTACCAAAGAGGGCTCACAATAATCAGCTCTCTAGCACTATATATATATCTACCGTATAAATTTTATATATATATATACATATATATATATATACCCACCATATAGGTATATATATATATATATATATATATCTGTGACTTGTATAGCGCTAACATATTCTGTGGCGCTTTACAGCCACTCTACCAAAGAGGGCTCGCAATCAGTGACATTATGGCGAGGAGGTTTTATACTAGTGAGGAGGCATACGCCATTCTTTGGTCAGATGCATCAGATGCGTCTGATACTGAAACATTTGCAGACAATGAAAATGACAATACAAGTGTCATTTCAGATTTGTCTTCAGGGGACGTTCTCCCTGATGACATTGACTCTTCAGATGGTGAAGGTGCCGGAACTAGCAGTGCGGCAGCAGACAGTGACACTTTCCCACTAATTGATGTGCGTTCCCTCCAGTGGGCACCTGCTCCATCTTTTGCCCCTAGAGTCCACCCATTTACTGCATCTCCTGGCATAACAGTGGATGATTCCCAATTTACCCACATGAATTATTTTAGTTTATTTATAAGCGATGACCTCCTCAATGAAATTGTCCTTCAAACGAATTTATATGCCACCCAGTACATAACCCAAAAACCTTCCTCTGCCCATGCCAAAGATTGGACACCCACAGATCTGGTGGAAATGAAAAAATTTTGGGGCCTCACCCTAAATATGGGTATTGTAAAAAGCCCTCAATCAGATCATATTGGTCAAAAAGTCCCGCACAGTCAACCCCAATATATTCGGCAGTCATGTCCAGGCTTCGCTATGAGCGAATAATGAGGTTCCTTCACTTCAGTGATAATTCACAGGCCCCCCCAAGTGATGATCCAAACCGTGATCGGTTATTCAAACTGAGACCCCTCATAAATTATTTGAACCACTCCTTTTTACAACATTACACCCCAGAGCAAAACGTCAGTGTGGACGAATCCCTCCTTAGTTTTCACGGTAGACTGAGCTTTCGCCAATATCTCCCTTCCAAACGGGCAAGATATGGCATAAAGCTATATAAGCTTTGCGAAAGCAGTTCTGGCTACACCGCCGCCTTCAGAATATATGAGGGACGAGATAAAAAAATTAATTCCCCAGGATGCCCCCCAAATTTTCCCACCAGTAGTAAAATAGTGGTGGAGATAATGCAGCCCCTGCTACACAAAGGGTACCACTTGTATTGTGACAACTTCTATTCAGGTGTGGCCCTATTTAGACACTTGCATTGTGCAAGCACAGGAGCATGTGGAACCATGCGCAAAAACCGAATTGGTTTTCCGCAGCAGCTAGTGGGGAAGGGCATACAAAAGGGGGAGTCCTGTTCTTATTCTTGTGAGGAGCTGTTGGCGGTGAAATACAGAGATAGGAGAGATGTCTATTTGTTTAGCACAATACACCCCACAGGAACAGTGGCAGTGAGGGAAAGAGGGGCTACAGCAGACAAGCATAAGCCAATAAGTGTGTCCGAGTATAACAAACACATGGGGGGGTGGATTTAAGTGATCAAATCTTACAGCCCTATTTAGTAAAAAGAAAAACCAAAACCTGGTATAAAAAAGTGGCCATTTACCTCTTTCAAATTGGAATCCAAAATCCCTTTTTACTTTATAAAAAGAAGGGAGGCACCGACAAATATCTGGATTTCCAGGAGAAAATAATTCACAACCTCCTTTTTGACCCTCAGGACCCCATAGAGACCCCCCAGTCTGAAGATGTCAAACGACTCACTGAAAGGCATTTTATTAGTCTACTTCCCTCCACAACAACACGAGCTAACGCGCAAAAAAAATGCCGTGTCTGCACCAAAAATGGGCGACGCAGAGATACCCGTTACCATTGTCCCTCATGCCCCTCAAAACCAGGCCTGTGTATTGTCCCTTGCTTTGAGAGATACCACACTGTTCTTCATTATTAGATCTCTTCCCCAGAAAATTCCACTTCTAATTTTGTGATTGCCTCCAAGCCCCATCTTTTGCATAAACCTGCAAATTCCTATTGTTATAAACTCTAAATTCCCTAAATTATACCCCTAGATGAATACATTGGGGAACAAAAATACTAATTACATTTTTTTGCATCTTTTTCAACATTTCACAAAAAATCTGGATACTCTAAGAAGATGCTAAAGCACTTATTGAATGCCTGCAAACTATTCTAGCAAAATCTGGCCTACAAAATCCAATTAGCGCTCCATCCGTTCTGAGAGCGACCGTGTGCCCGTACATTCGGGTACCAGCACATATGGGGTATTGTCACGTTCGGGAGAAATTGGGTAACAAAATGTGGGGTGCAATTTCTCCTTTAACCCCTTGTGGAAATGCAAAATTTGGGGTAAAGCAACATTTTATAGCAAAAAATGTCATTTTCCCATTTGCTGGGCCAATTCTGTGAAACAACTGTAGGGTCAAAGTGCTCAATATACCCCTTGATAAATTCCTTGAAGGGTCTAGTTTCCAAAATGGGGTGATATTTTGGGGGTTTCCACTGTTTTGGCACTTTGGGGGCTCTGCAAAAGGGACATGATGCCTGCAAACTATTCTAGCAAAATCTGGCCTACAAAATCCAATTAGCGCTCCATCCATTCGTACATTAGATTACCAGCACATATGGGGTATTGTCACGTTCGGGAGAAATTGTGTAACAAAATGTGGGTGCAATTTCTCCTTTAACCCCTTGTGGAAATGCAAAATTTTGGGTTAAAGCAACATTTTATAGCAAAAAATGTCATTTTCCAATTTGCTGGGCCAATTCTGTGAAACTCCTGTAGGGTCAAAGTGCTCACTATACCCCTTGATAAATTCCTTGAGGAGTCTAGTTTCCAAAATGGGGTCATTTTTGGGGTGTTTCTACTGTTCTGGCACTTCAGGGGCTCTCCAAATGCAACATGGTGCCTGAAAGATATTCCAGCTAAATTTGCCCTCCAAAATCCCAATAGCGATCTTTACATTCTGGACCTCACAGCATGCCCATACATCACTTTACAGCCACATATGGGGCATTTCTGTAGTTGGGGGGAAATGCGTAACAAATTGTGGGGTGCATTTTCTCCTTTAACCCCTTGTGGAAATGCAAAATTTTGGGTTAAAGCAACATTTTATAGCAAAAAATGTCATTTTCCAATTTGCTGGGCCAATTCTGTGAAACTCCTGTAGGGTCAAAGTGCTCACTATACCCCTTGATAAATTCCTTGAAGGGTCTAGTTTCCAAAATGGGGTCATATTTTGGGGGTTTCCACTGTTTTGGCACCTTGGGAGCTCTGCAAATGGGACATGGTGCCTGAAAAGTATTCTAGCAAAATCTGGCCTACAAAATCCAATTAGCGCTCCATCCGTTCTGAGAGCGACCATGTGCCCGTACTTTACGGTAACAGCACATATGTGGTATTGTCGTGTTCGGAAGAAATTGTGTAACAAAATATGGGGTGTAGTTTCTCCTTTAACCCCTTGTAAAGATGAAAAATTTGGGGCTACAGTAACATTTTATTATGAAAAAAGTAATTTTTCATTTTCACGTCTAAATGGTAAAAAAATCTGTGAGACACCTGTAGGGTCAAAGGGCTCACTATACCCCTTGATAAATTCCTTGAGGGGTCTAGTTTCCAAAATGGGGTCACATTTGGGGGGTTTCCACTATTTTGGCACCTTGGGAGCTCTGCAAATGGGACATGGTGCCTGCAAACTATTTTATCAAAATCTGGCCTACAAAATCCAATTAGCGCTCCATCCGTTCTGAGAGCGATTGTGTGCCCGTACATTAGGGTACCAGCACTTATGGGGTATTGTCGTGTTCGGAAGAAATTGTGCAACAAAATGTGGGGTGCATTTCCTCTTTTAACTCTTAGTAAATGTGTAAATTCTAGGGCTAAATGAATATATTAGTGATAGGAATTGAAAAATGTAAATTTGACGTCCATTTTGTTTTAATTGCTGTGAAATGCTGAAAGGGTTAAAAAACTTTCTACCTGCTGTTTTGGATTCTTTCAGGAGTGCAGTTTTTAGAATGGGGTGACTTATGGGGGTTTTTATTACAGAGGCCTTTCAATTTCCCTTCTGAACTGAACTGGTCCCTTGAAAAATGTGTTTTGGAAATATTCTTGAAAATTTTGAAAATTACTGCTTGATTTGTAAGCCTTATAATATCTGAAAAAAATTAAAGAGTGATTAAAATTTGATTGCTACATAAATGAAAGACATGGTTAATTATATTTATGAAAAAATTTGGGTGGTATGACTTTCTATTTGAAAGACATGCAATTTCAAAGTTTGAAAACTGCATTTTTTTCCAAATGTTCGCCAAATTTCATATTTTTTAATAATCAAAGACATAACATACCGACCAAAATTTACTACTGACATGAAGTACAAGGTGTTACGAAAAAACAATCTCAGAATCACTTGTCTATGTTAAAGCGTCTCAAAGTTATTGCCATTTAAAGTGACACATGTCAGTTTTGAAAAAAAAGGCCTGGTCTTTAACATACTTTTGGGCCCGGTCCTTAACCGGTTAAACTGCGCTGCTCGCTTAATCCACCTCACCCCCCGATCTTCATCGGCTGCTCCCCTCTGCCAGTCCCTCCACTGGCTACCTATAGCCCAGCGATTGAGTTCAAGCTACTAACGCTAACATACAAAGCCATCCACAACCTGACCCCTCCATATATCTCTGACCTAATCTCCTGCTACCTGCCCACACGTAACCTCAGATCCTCTAATGACCTCCTACTCCGCTCTGCTCTCATCCGCTCCTCACACAACCGTCTCCAAGATTTCTCCTGTGCATCCCCCATACTCTGGAACTCCTTACCACGACACATAAGACTGACCCCCACAATCACGGGCTTCAAGAAGGCCCTGAAGACTCACCTATTCGGGAAGGCCTACAACCTCCAATAACACTATCACCGCACTGCCATCTGTACAGTCTCCCCCTCTCCTTCTGTCTCTACCCCCTTCCCTCATAGATAGTAAGTCCTCGCGGGCAGGGCCCTCTACCCCACTGTGCCAGTTGGTCATTGTTAGTATATCTACCTGTATATTCTGTGTATTGTATGTAACCCCCAAATGTAAAGCAAAATGGAATTAATGGTGCTATATCCTATTAATATTATAAATGTGAAAGTTTGTGAGTTTGTGGGTTTGTGTGTTTGGATGTTTGCATGTTCGGATGTTTGTTCCTCAATCACGGAAAAACCGCTCCACCGATTTGGCTGAAATTTTCCACAAACATAGTCATCACACTCGATTAAACAATAGGCTACTTTTCGTCACAATAGCGCACATACGTTTGTGCCAGGACCCCCACAAAACCCAAACTCACACCACCATCTCTGCAATCTCACACACTTTGGACCATAGCAAGCCACAAAATTGATATTGCCCTCTACAGCCTCGCCCCTAACCCCACACAATCACATATACATATACTTTACCACTTTGCCCCTCACCTTAACGATTCTCCAGGAGGCGCTCTTTAACGCTCCGGAGCAGCCATGTTTGCCGACCCCCACCACTCTGACAATCCGCGACACCGCCCACCCATGGCAATACCCCTAGGCGGTCTAATAAATGCAAAAAAAAAAGTTTAAAAAAAGTAAAAAAAATATAAAAAAAATAAATAAAAAGGATAAAAAATTCAAATCACCCCCCTTTCCCTAGAACACATATAAAAGTAGTTAAAAACTGTGAAACACATACATGTTAGGTATCACCGTGTCCTAAATTGCCCGCTCTACAAAGTTATACAAATATTTTTCCTGTTCGGTAAACGCCGTAGCGGGAAAAATGGTCAAAAGTGCCAAACCGCCATTTTTTCACTGTTTTGATTCTGCTAAAAATTTGAATAAAAAGTGATCAAAGCAATAACATTTCCCGAAAATGGTAGAACTACAAAGTACACCCGTTCCCGCAAAAAAAGACGCCCTATACATCCCCGTACACGCATGTATAAAAAAGTTACGGCTGTCGGAATATGGCGACTTTTCAAAAAATAATTTTTTAACACAGTTTTGGATATTTTTAAGGGGTCAAAATGTAAATAAAACCATATAAATTTGGTATCCCCGGAATCGTAACAAAGCACAGAATACAGGGGACATGTCATTTTGGTTGCACAGTGAACGCCGTAAAACCAAAGCCCGTAAGAAAATCGCAGAAATGCATTTATTCTTCAAATCCACCCCATTCTGAATTTTTTCCCTGCTTCCCAATACATTATATAGAATAAATAATGGTGGCATCATGAAGAAAAATTTGTCCCAGGAAAAATTAAGACCTCATATGGCTCTGGGAGCGGAGAAATAAAAACGTTATGGGGTTTAGAAGGAGGGGAGTCAAAAATGAAAATCAAAACATGCCATCGGCGGGAAAGGGTTAACTTCAAATACTTCTGTCCCAAAGTCACTATGTAAAGTTTCTCACAACACCGTATAGCAGCTCAAATACAAAGTAACTTCAACACAAAAGTCTCACGTATTCTCTGAATTACAGAAACAACAAGATACAAACTTACATTTCATATCCCATACCTTATACACAGTACGAAAACCTTACCCACGCCTGTATATACCCACTGCTACAATCACCGCAGACGAAGTCGCGGGTAACAGCTAGTAAATAAATAATAATAATAGTTTTTTTTTATTTGAATAGAACTGATCTGTAGTAACCGCACAGCCACTGTACACAATATATGGGGCTGTGTCGGCTACTAGTGAGAGTAAAGGGAAATCTGTCAGCAGGAAATATGGAATCAGACTAATGATAGTACCTTGTAGGGCGGTTTCCATACTTTCCATAAAAGTCTTTCCTTTTCTTCCATGCAGCTTCATTTTTGTGAAAATCATGAAAATGAAGCTGCAATACAGAATAAGGAAGACATTTTTGGAAAGTGTAGAAGACACCCTACAAGGTACTATCATTAGTCTGATACCACTTTTCCTGTTGACAGACTCCCTTTAATATGCAGTAAAGAGTTCTCAGTTGATCTAAGGAGTGCTGCATGTTGGGCCCCTACTGATCTGACATTGATGACATTCTACTTCCTGGCGCTGCTTTGAGTGGCTGCCTCGATACAGAGCTCCAAGCTGGGAGCAACCTTTATCTTTCCTTTTTCACTCTTTTTCTCTGTATCTTCAAGAATCCTCTAACTAAGCAAACTAGCACTATGAATTAGCAACTCTGAAATTTCCCCATTGTGGGACTATTAAAGGATTATCTTATCTTATATCCTAAAGACAAGGAATCAATATCATAGTCCTGGAAAACTCCTCTAAAGGGGTTATCGAGAAGCAAAATCTTGATGGTCTATCAGTATTGGATCAGTGGGAATCCTACTCTAGACCTCTGGCCCCCCATATGAATGGGCCATGGCGCCCACTGACCTGTGCTTTCTTCAATGGTTACATTGCTCCATCTAGATGCATAATGTCTACTTTGTTTCAGCAGTGCAGGGTATTGAAGCTTCATCACATTCAAGTAATAGGGAGTAACCATACGTATTCTGATCCCAAAAATCCCTTTAAGATTCCAGAACACCCCTTTAATAGAGACATCATTTACGGTACGTCTACAAGTATGATATAATTCTCATTCACAAATAAACACATAACAAGGAAAGGTTTCCAGTTACGGGATAATATTTAGTGTTTTTTGTTACAATGTGTCACTCTGATAAAATGTGTTACGGTATGTTTTATTGAATACACATGGAAATGTCTCAATAAAAATTCTGAGAATGGAAAAAAAAATGCAGTTTGACTTATACCCATGATGTCTGGGAAAGGATACATTGGAAAGGATACTATCCACATTGCGGCCAGATGTAGTTTGATAAAAGTTTTGCAATTCATTTGGATCCACCAACAGCTGATCCTGTGGTTTGTATAACATAGTGGGAACATATAGCATTCCAGGGCGGGACGGATCCCAGCTGTGTCTCCGGGCCTTGGCTGCTCTATATACTTCCTTGCACAACACGTTATATTCTTTTCGAGCGGAGTTGGATTGCACTTTTATCTGGCTGCTATTTAGAGAAGTGTGATAAAACCTCTGAAGTAGAAGGTTGAGAATAACATTGGTGATGGGCTACATTGCAGGCCCGCACCCTTTGAAGACAGCCAAGATTGCGACAATGTAACTATGGCATTTACATACACGGGATAAGAAGGTTTGTGACTAAGGTATTGTGATAAGAGAAAAGCAAAAGGATGGTTCATTCTAGAAATACATATTTACCATAAAATATCATCTAAGAGGGGCAAAGCTACAATGTATCTACTGCTGTATTTAGTAATAGCGCCCCCCTGAGCCCTTGGTGACTTATATACAGTGGCGTAACTACCGCTGAGGCAGCAGAGGCAGCCCGGGCTCCCGATGTGTCAATATGATTTTTTTTTTTTTTTAACTTTTGCAAGAATGGGAGCTAACTTAAAACTTTTTTTTTTTTTTCTTTTTTTTTTTTTTTTGGGGGGGGGGGGGGGCGAGAGGACATCTCCGGAGGCCAGGGCATCTCCACTGTTAACTCTTACAGCAGAGATGCCAACCTGTTCAGATGACAGCCGGGAGCCTAATGAAGGCTCCCAGGCCTGTCATCGCTATATTACTATTGCGGCTGGTCTCTATGACCATCCGCAATAGTAATGTATAGAATCTGCCATAGACGACAATACACCTGTATTGCCATCTATGGGACTTGCAATCAAATGATTGCAGGTTCAAGTCCCTGGGGGGGAGGGGGGGAGGAGTTTAAAAAAAATAAAAAAATAAAATAAAGGTACTTTTCAGTTATCGGGCCACTAAGGGACATAATACTGAGTGCAGGGGCCACTAAGGGACATAATACTGAGTGCAGGGGCCACTAAGGGACATAATACTGAGTGCAGGGGCCACTAAGGGACATAATACTGTGTGCAGGGGCCACTGAGGGATATAATACTGTGTGCAGGGGCCACTGATGGACATAATACTGTGTGCAGAGGCAACTAAGGGACAGCGCGCAGGAATGCGGAGGAGGGAGTCAGTCGGGGGGGGGGGGGGGCATGCCACGGGGCCCCGCCATTCCTAGTTACAACACTGCTTGTATAGGCACCAGTGGTAAAATCTAGCCCTATATACCACTCATATGACCGTTTGTGACCTCAAAAGATCTTTGTAAAGTTATATCCATTGGTCAATGGTAGCGTTGAGTACTTTATAAAAAGTACATTGCAAAACTCCCACACTATATGCAAATGTCCACTGGGCATGTCCAGACTATCCTGGACCCTGATCAGTTTTCATTAAGGCCCAGTTCACACCTGAGTTCGGTATTCCATTTGGGGAGTCCGCTTGGAGACCCCCCGAATTGAAACCTATACACATTAAAAGGCGGTTAGCTAAGAAACCACATGGACACCATAGACTATAATGTGGTCCATGTGGTTTCCGCTCAGTGTCCACACAGATCATGCGGGGAGAAAAATGCTGCAAAGTACCGCGTGAATATAGTGGACAGAGGGGAGGCTGTGAATATAGTGGACAGAGGGGAGGCCGTGGATATAGTGGACAGAGGGGAGGCTGTAAATATAGTGGACAGAGGGGAGGCTGTAAATATAGTGGACAGAGGGGAGGCTGTGGATATAGTGGACAGAGGGGAGGCTGTGGATATAGTGGAGGGGGGTGGCTGTGGAAATAGTGGACAGAGGGGAGGCAGTGGATATAGTGGACAGAGGGGAGGCTGTGGATATAGTGGAGGGGGGTGGCTGTGGAAATAGTGGACAGAGGGGAGGCAGTGGATATAGTGGACAGAGGGGAGGCTGTAAATATAGTGGACAGAGGGGAGGCTGTAAATATAGTGGACAGAGGGGAGGCTGTAAATATAGTGGACAGAGGGGAGGCTGTAAATATAGTGGACAGAGGGGAGGCTGTAAATATAGTGGACAGAGGGGAGGCTGTGGATATAATGGACAGAGAGGAGGCTTTGGATATAGTAGATGGGGGAGGCTGTGAATATAGTAGACAAGGGGGAGGCAGTGGATATAGTGTCACTGGACTTTGCAAAGGCATTTGATATTGTCCCTTATAGACATTTATTTATTTATTGTAAAATCAGGTCCATTAGTTTGGAAAGTATAGTTTGTAGGTGGATTGAAGACTGGTTAAAGGATCATATCCAGAGAGTTGTGGTCAATGACTACAGCTCAGATTGGTCCTCTGTTATAACTGGTGTACTCCATGGGTCAGTGCTGGGTCCTCTGTTATTTGGGGGTACCCCAGGATTCAGTGCTAGGTCCTCTGTTATTAGTGGTGTACTCCATGGGTCAGTGCTGGGTCCTGTTATTAGTGGTGTACTCCATGGGTCAGTGCTGGGTCCTGTTATTAGTGGTGTACTCCATGGGTCAGTGCTGGGTCCTGTTATTAGTGGTGTACCCCAGGGTTCAGTGATGGGTCCTCTGTTATTAGTGGTGTACCCCAGGGTTCAGTGATGGGTCCTCTGTTATTAGTGGTGTACTCCATGGGTCAGTGCTGGGTCCTGTTATTAGTGGTGTACCCCAGGGTTCAGTGATGGGTCCTGTTATTAGTGGTGTACCCCAGGGTTCAGTGATGGGTCCTCTGTTATTAGTGGTGTACTCCATGGGTCAGTGCTGGGTCCTGTTATTAGTGGTGTACCCCAGGGTTCAGTGATGGGTCCTGTTATTAGTGGTGTACCCCAGGGTTCAGTGATGGGTCCTCTGTTATTAGTGGTGTACTCCATGGGTCAGTGCTGGGTCCTGTTATTAGTGGTGTATCCCAGAATTCAGTGTTGGGTCCTCTGTTATTAGTGGCGTTCTAAGGCCAGCAGGATATTGTCATGTAGGTATAAAGCGGATTGGACTCACAGGACAGGGATGTAATATTACCACTTTATAGATAATTGGTGCAGCCCCATCTGGAATATGCAGTTCAGTTTTGGCCACCAGTACATAGAAAGGATGTCACGTGAGGAAATGGTGATGTCACAAGTCCCCTCTCGAGCAACCGCTGAGGCCACTGATTGGTTTAGGTCATCATGTGGTCAGTGTGCTAGTACCCTCAGGGAGTTGTATCACACGATGACTCCTTAGAACACAGTTGCGTCTGTGCCATGGCCTCTGACCTTACACAGCCTATAGCCTTAGGGCCTAAATACTGTTACTATTAACCAGTCATCTGCTGTACCACTGAAGGATTGCATATTGTATATTGCCATCTTCTTTTTCAGAGGTCTTCAGTGAGGTGGGAAATATCCGGGGTGGCATTGGGTGCAGGGGTTGGTGTCTGGGCAGATCGGGAGAAGACAGTGCCAGTCTGGGGATGCCGCCATATTGCCACTGTCTGGGTGCTGGTGAGCAGCAATTGCAAATGGCACAGGAGTTTTACAAAGTATAACTGACTGACTGACTACTGTATGTCATTTTACAAAGATCTTTATAGGTCACAACTGGTGCTGGGGTTGGTTTATAGGGGTAAATCCTGTTGACAAGTTCCCTTTAAACCCAGGACCCCAGTTCTACAGATATAAGTGCGATTCATTGAGTTATTAATAAAAAAAATGTTTTGGAATTTGATTAGTAAGTTTGTGAATTTCATTTGTAAGAGTTTCCATGACAAATGGAAAACACTGGGATGCTTTACAGATGCCATGACGCATGGAAAGCCCTGAATGTAAGAATACTCCTAAACCTCATAAGATGTATAATGATAAGATGAACGTTTCACTATACACAGGCTCTTGCCTGCAACCTTGTGTAGGATCCAAATCCTGGAGGAACTTCTCAAAGTGACAGACCATGAGAACCTCTCATAAGCCTATTTGTTGGTCTGAGCTCCTAAACCATCAGGTGCTGAATTATACTTTCTGTATTTTCTGCAAAAAAATCTGATCTGGCATAGAAAACTCTACACATGCCCTATTTGATGGTTATCCTTGAGTCTCAAGATGGTAATAGCGCCATGTCTTCCCTTCTTCTTTGTTTACCTGATTTCATTTTAGGGAACCTCTGAGACCTTTTAGTTGAAATCCTGGAATTGCTTGGACCACAGTTTGAGAATTTTATAGCGATTCATTTATCAATCTTCACATAAGAAATTGACCCCAGAACCAAGCAATTGGCTCCAAGTGGGGTTGTCTTCTGCTGGACCTTCGAGTGACTATAGACTGGGCGCACTGGCTGATATTCTGGAACTCTAGTGGGTCAGTCCAACCCTATATGTATGTTTCTTGTCCAAATAACTATAACGAAATCTTAGAACTGCACATGTCTATTGCAATATGTCGATATACGCTCTTCTACGTAAGCATTGCCACTATTAGTATTTATCCCTCCGCACTTCCAGGCTATATTTATGAACTCAGCAGTTCCGCTGGCCCAGAGACTTGGAAGATATGTCACATGTGGTAATTTTCAGTGGGAGGTCAGCAAATGATGGAGGCTTAAGATGTCTACAGAAATGTCTATGCAATTTACAAGTAGATCTTTTGTGACTCATGTGAGACTGTGGGCGTTTCGAGGACGACGTCTGTACTTAATTGCTTCATTTCCACGTGTACTTGGCTCTCAGGGGTTTAATTAGAGTGTGTGATATTGGCGGCATTCATGAAACCTCCAAGAGAAACCTGAAAGCTTTTCATAATAGCCCGGTCAGCGGGAGCTGAATAGTCTATGATTTGCTGCATCATTAATTCCAACGCTTCAAGTTTAACAGAAGACGACGTATATCAAGAGAAAAATCTACAAAATCCAGCACTTGGAGGGATAAGAAGGATGTTAGGTTCTCACAAGCTTTGCCAATTGTCACTGCCCACTTTGCATAGATCAGTGTAAGACCTCCCATGCTTAATATTATGTCATCTAAGAGATGGGTGGCATTAGAAAGGCTGAAATTTGAGGCCAGCAATGGTTTATTTATGAGATTAAGAGCTCTTAGGACCCCCTACACGGCATTCCCAAAGGGATAAGATACATTTCTGGAAGACATAGTTATTCATTTATGCTAGGGCCCGCTTCACATCTGTGTTTGGGCCATTCCAATCGCCTCTCTGCATGAAAAATACGGAGAAAAGAGTCCTGCAAGCAGTGCTTTTTATCTCAGTATTTTTTGTGTGGAAACAGAGTGGGAACCACACGGACCCCATTATATTCTATGGGGTCCGCAGTTTTCGTTAGGTAACCCCTTTTTATGTGGATTAGGTTTCCCCAAGGGGACTCTCTTAATGGAAACCCATGCACAGATGTGAACCAGGTCTAAGATCATTTCATTAAACTTTCAACAGAAAGTTTAATCTTTCAGAAGTTTTCATCAATGGGGGTCATAACATCTGGCTCACCACCGATCAAAGAAAAGAAGGGTCAGAGGTCTGAATTGATCATTGTGTCCCTTCAGCTTCATTGGCTTTGCTCACTTCTACTTGGATATCATACAGACCTCCTATGCTTAATATTATGTCATCTAAGAAATGGGTGGCATTAGGAAGTCTAAAGGTCTTAGGTCCCCCCCCCCCACACACACAGCATTCCCAAAGGGGGTCCGATACATTATTGGAAGACATAGTGATTTTTTATGTGGAATAAATATAACATGTTATTTCATAAAAATTTCAACATATCAGAAGTTTTGATCAGTGAAATATCTATAGAGCCATCATATTCCGCAGCGCTTTACAGACATTGTTGCCACTGTCCCATATAGAACTCACACCAGAGAACTTGTTAAAGTACAAATTTACGCCAATTCCTGTTCTGGGCTGGTGTGGATATGTGCAAATACATGCACGAGAATTAATAACGGTCCGCAGCCTCTTAGTAATTCTGCCATGTCTTGCACTGGACAAAATTCATTTAGACTGGTATAAGAATCAACAGTCTTAATAAATTCCCCCCGCTTTATACAGTTGTGCTATGTTTTATGTATCTAACATTTTACAACCTTACTATAACACAAACCACCCAACATAAACATTCCCACAATATGGCCTACACATCTCTCCATGGACGCTATGAGGTCCCAGCTCCAGTGAACCACTCACAAATGTTTTGCATAGCGATGGACCAAACAAAGTTTGATCACTTACTAACTTTTCAATGAATAGAAGGTTTTTGGCAGTCAAATATCTCTTGAGAGTCAAACCCTTTAGAGCTGCAATGTATCAATTCAGAAAACTTGTGTCATACATACCAGAGCTATTATTACATGTATTCTGCTGTACGGTCTATTGGGAGCCATTGTTAGTGGTAAAGCATTCGTTTAACCCACATGTTGCTGATAGGGCTAATTAAAATGGTTATGTACATTAGGACTACAAAAACATGGCTGACATCCAGAGACGCAACTAAAGTCTTGTGGGCCCCGGTGCAATCTTTTGTCCGGGGCCCCCAACCTCACCCCTACTGTGAATTCTTGATAGTGATGGTTACGGGTTCTAAGGAGTTTAATCCACCTTAGTGTAGTTAGGGGAATCTGTGGGTCTCCTTGGCTTATGGACCAGATGGAACCTGCAATCTCAATATTGATGCCAGTGCTTATGGGCCCCCTAAGGCTCCTGGGCCCAGGTTCCAGTCTTGTCCATCATTAAATTAATCCATCTTTATTGATGAATCCATTATTTTGTTACTACGATGGAGCACAAAAACGCATTAAACAACGTAGATGTGAATGCACCCGAAGTCCCCTGAACTGCTGGGATTCATCTGTTAGGCTCATATCATCTGTCAGACTGTGTCCTTTACAATGGTTATATACAACATGTCCTAATGGCAGCTCCTCTCTGTTTCTACATTCCCCAGATGCTACATATTATCACGTAACACCTATAGATATGCATTTTTATGTGGGAAAATGATGTTTACCAAGTACAAACAGCACAAGGTTATTCTGGCTGTTCAGTGAAGGTAAACACTTGTTACGCTCCTTCTACGGCAGCTTGGCGAGCTCTTTACATAATGCAGAGAGCTCTTAAAGGAGCGATAAACTGGATGTGAAAGAGGGTGAAGTGAGGCTTCTAGAGGGAACTGCTAATAAAACTTGCAAATACTCTATCTGTATATCTCCCTTAGTACCAAATGTACGTATCTGAAGCTGGGGTTGGGACAAGGAATTTTGGCACCCCAGGCAAACTAAGTACCATGCACCCATCGCCACTTCCATGTACAATCAATTCACAGCCATCTTACTTTCTAATAAAAGAGATTTAAGCACATTGACACAGATGGCAGCAGAATTCATAACTATTAGAACATATGGTGGGCACATAGTGAACGTTTCACAATTAGGGTTGAGCCGATCTTGAGATTTCAGGATCGTTTTTAAAATCCAATTTCCAATCATTTTCCTTTCGAATCCGATCCCGATCCCAATTCCGATCCCAATGCAAGTCAATGGGATTTTTTTAATAATCGAAGATCGAATTTTAAAAACAATCCTTTTCACAACACAGCATGGAGTCCAAAAATTGAAGCCTCCACGCTGTGTAGTGATTAAAAAAATCCTCTGGCTACTTAGTCCCCCCTCTGGTGTCCACTTACCTGCACAGAAGTGCTGCCGCTGGTCCGGTCCCCCTGTTCTCACTCCTGTTCTCGCCCCACTGACCCCGTCTCCCAGGTTAGTATTACAGACCTATGAAGAAATCGGGGCTTGTGGCTTAGGAGAGTGTGGGCGGGTACCAGGCGGGGAGATGTGAGTGCTTCCCTCCCAGTACCCGCTCCCCTCCCAATACCCGCTCACTAACTAACTCAGCCTACCCCCTGACCACATCATACTTACATGTCTAACTGTCTGGATCTTCTGGGAATGGGAGATCACTTCCTTCTGCGGGGCCGGTTCCTCCTCCTCTTGACGTCTTATGGCTCTATTGTGCAGGCGTGGGTGGCCGCAGACATCAGGAAGAAGAGGAGCCAGCTCCAGATGAAAGTGATGGTCCATGCCCAGAAGATCTGGACAGGAAGAAAGGTAAGTATGATGGGTTGGGATGAGGGAAGGTTCGGTGACATTCCATTTCCAGAAACAGGGAAATATAACGTAACTTGAAAATCTAAATATGTGCCTGGGGCAGTCATATGACCGCCCCGCCGATATAGGCCTGGATCTTGGTATCTATGGATAATAACTCTACTTTGCATATCTGCTGGTATCCCTAAATGCAGGCTCCCTTCTTTGCCTATGACCACTAATAGACTTAGTCCATAGCCATCAATCCAGGGGGTGCTGAGATAGCAATTGCATATTGTAAATTGGGGCCCCATCAAAGATTCTTGCACTGGGGTCCGGGAGCTTCAGGTCTCACCTCTGACTGTATCCTTTGGTAACGTTACAGCCCATGATTAGTCACGTAAAAAGTAAATTAGCATTTGTCACCCGTCTTCATTGTGTCATCCACACACAAGTACAGCTTGTAGCTGGTAATTACATGGGCAGCTTTCATTACAGGGCTTTATGCCGTGCCAGGGGAATGTGATTTACTTAATGCCAACTTCAGCATGAGCAGCTTCATTAGTATTCTGTCAGTGTGATACATACAAGCTGGCCACTCCACATCTAGCCCCGCAAATTCTTGTCTTACATCAAGGTCAAAATTCACAACGGTTTCTATTCAACACTGGTTCTAAAGAGAACCATAGAACATCTAATGTGTGTACATCTGGGTGCCAACCACTATTGAGCCAAAACTGATAAATTTTGTCATTGAATAGTGAAAAGAGGAGCTGGGTGGGAAGAGACTGCCATTAAAGTTGTAATGGCATCTCTGCAGACTGGAGATGTGACCCAGAATCTCAAGGGTAGTTTATCAATATAGAAGTCCTAGAAGACCCCATGTAGTGGGCCACAGCCAGTGGCGTAACTACCGCTGAGGCAGCAGAGGCAGCTGCCACAGGGCCCGGGACATTAGGGGCCCAGTGACAGCCACTACCGCTGCTATCATTATATTCAGGGGTCTTTTCGGACCCCCGAGTATAATGATCAGCGGCCCGGGAGAGGTAAGAAACATAAAAAACACTGTTACTTACCTCTCCACGATCCGTGCAGGCTTCGGCCTAGTCGTCTGACATATCATGACCCCGGCCTGCATCCCGGGTCATGTGACGTCTGAAGTCATTGAAGATGGACTACTTCGGAGGCAGACATCGTAGGAGACGGGAGATACAGAGGTTTTTTTTATGTTTTTCTCCCTCTGGGTCTCTGATTATAATATGATTTTGTTGTTGGAGACTGTATGCAGTTGTGTATTTTGTTACTATTACCATCAACTATTCCCTATATCTGTAGCCTTTGTCTTTTTGTATCACACTGACATGAATTTTGTATTTACCATTATGTACGATATATATTGACTATATGTTCTGCCTTGTGCGGTTCCCTGTTGTTGTATTGTTGTTTCATGTCCCTGCTTGTCTGCTGTAATTTTATGGTATACTTCCTATAATAAATATTTGGTATTTTACTTTGATTGTTTATTATTTCATTACGGCTACTTCTCTTTGGCTGTTGTGGTGTTTGTGTGCTACTTTTGTGGCCTGTATATTTACCTATGAGGAAACGTTGTTGTTTGTTTTCTCTGATTATAATACTCTGGGGTCTGAAAAGACCCCAGAGTATAATAATTGTTTATGGGTGTCCACAGTGGGACATAATACTGTGTGCAGGGGCCACTATGGGGGATAATACTGTGTGCAGGGGCCACCATGGGACATAATACTGTGTGCAGGGGCCACTATGGGGGATAATACTGTGTGCAGGGGCCACTGAGGGACATAATACTGTGTGCAGGGGCCACTATGGGGGATAATACTGTGTGCAGGGGCCACTGAGGGACATAATACTGTGTGCAGGGGCCACTATGGGGGATAATACTGTGTGCATGGGCCACTATGGGGGATAATACTGTGTGCAGGGGCCACTATGGGGGATAATACTGTGTGCAGGGGCCACCATGGGACATAATACTGTGTGCAGGGGCCACTATGGGGGATAATACTGTGTGCAGGGGCCACTGAGGGACATAATACTGTGTGCAGGGGCCACTATGGGGGATAATACTGTGTGCAGGGGCCACTGAGGGACATAATACTGTGTGCAGGGGCCACTATGGGGGATAATACTGTGTGCAGGGGCCACCATGGGACATAATACTGTGTGCAGGGGCCACTATGGGGGATAATACTGTGTGCAGGGGCCACTGAGGGACATAATACTGTGTGCAGGGGCCACTATGGGGGATAATACTGTGTGCAGGGGCCACTGAGGGACATAATACTGTGTGCAGGGGCCACTATGGGGGATAATACTGTGTGCATGGGCCACTATGGGGGATAATACTGTGTGCAGGGGCCACTATGGGGGATAATACTGTGTGCAGGGGCCACCATGGGACATAATACTGTGTGCAGGGGCCACTATGGGGGATAATACTGTGTGCAGGGGCCACTGAGGGACATAATACTGTGTGCAGGGGCCACTATGGGGGATAATACTGTGTGCAGGGGCCACTGAGGGACATAATACTGTGTGCAGGGGCCACTATGGGGGATAATACTGTGTGCATGGGCCACTATGGGGGATAATACTGTGTGCAGGGGCCACTGAGGGACATAATACTGTGTGCAGGGGCCACTGAGGGACATAATACTGTGTGCAGGGGCCACTATGGGGGATAATACTGTGTGCAGGGGCCACTGAGGGACATAATACTGTGTGCATGGGCCACTATGGGGGATAATACTGTGTGCAGGGGCCACTGAGGGACATAATACTGTGTGCAGGGGCCACTATGGGACATAATACTGTGTGCAGGGGCCACTATGGGGGATAATACTGTGTGCAGGGGCCACTGAGGGACATAATACTGTGTGCAGGGGCCACTATGGGGCATAATAAAGCGTGCAGGAATGCATAGGAGGGCGTTGGTCAAGTTCTTCGGCGTCGTTGTCGGTCAGCGGGGGGGGGGGCTCCATGTCAAAAGTTCGCCACAGGGCCCCGCCATTCCTAGTTACGCCACTGGCCACAGCCAAAAAGTGCTGCAGGAAAAAGTACAGTAGAAACTCATCTCGGTTTTTACCACCCCACTTTCGACAAAAAATCAGCATAGTTTTCCTCTGCGGACTTTCTGCTTCCATTATACCCATATGGCAACTGCTGGCATTTCCGTAGGTATAATTGACATGCTGCAATTTGCAGAAACACAAGCGTCTTTTAAATCACAACATTTCCACTGCGGATTATTTTCTGCAATGTGTGAACGGGATTAGTCAGAATCCCATCCACTTTGCAGATAATGTAAAAATTTACACTACATGGGGCCCTGGCCTTAAGGTCTCTTTACCTCTGGGCCTTAGACCTAAAAGATGCCAACATTCCACTGTTGCCAACCTGCCCAAGCCCATTAGCCAACCTTCCCAAACTATTTAGCAAGGTACCCAGATCTATGCTCACTTGTGCATAGGAACGAAGATGGTGGAGTTACACGATTTTATCTCATAACCATTTACCCTTCTGTCCCATGGGTTCAAACCCTTGGCAAAAACCACCCCTGTTTATGGCATATTAAAAATTTATCCAGAAAGCCCTATATCCATTTCTTGAACTTTATTTCTGATGTTGGTCCGGATGGACCACATAGTAAGATTTGCTACTTGTTTGGCTCTTGGCCGCAGCTGTGAGAAGAGTAGTTAAGAGACGATAAGGCGAGGTGCGATCAATTCCACATTCCATACATGCTGTACTTGCAGGCACGCATTCCAATACTATGTGTGAATGATTTCCCACCTACCTATAACAAAAAAATTATTAACCTGCCCAATACTATCTAGAACATGTAGTCAACCTGATCGGCTAATATTTTTTAAGCACAATAACAAATAGTGATACATGACTTAATAAATTAACTGCACATGCGTCCCATTTAAAGCCAGAAGAAGCCATCCGAATAACACATTGCGGAGAGGGCATTCCAGAGGAAGAAGAGGCCGTCGCTGGAGAGTTCTGTCGCAGCATTGGGAACGCCCCCAGTGCTGTTTGAGTCCAGGGGACCGCCCCTAGTGCTGCGAAAGAACTCATTTGCATAGCGATCAAAACCGGGATAGCTACGGAACGGCAGCGTGGAGAAGACATCTAAAGGTAGGAGATGAATAGCCTTTCTTAAGGCTATTCCAACGTGTAAGGGTCCATTCACACGGAGTAAGCACGCGTTCATTTTGGCAAAATACATGTGTAAAGAATACACGTGTAAAAATAAGACTCCCATTGACGTCAATGACATCTTTTTATTCGTGTAAAAAAAAAAAACACGTCAAAAACATGTCGCGTTTTTTGGCGCGTTTTTTACACGTGTAAAAAATTTCATTGAAGTCAATGGGAGGCTTATTTTTACGTGTGTATTCTTTACACATGTATTTTGCCAAAATGAGCGCTTGCTTACTTCTTGTAAATGGACCCCTAGTGAGAAAAAAATGCAGTTTTAATGATAGAATCCCTTTAAGAGTAGGATCACACTGTACAAAAGGAAGAGAAATTCCTCTTCATATGGGATTGCCATGACAGGATGCTATTACAGGGCATTGGCATTCCGTTGCGTCTTTCCTCTGCTGATTAGGACCAGATCAATGGGCCTAATGGACAGGAACTCCCGAGCTGTTCCCAAATCTGTGGCAGATTCTTCCGTGTGAACCTGGTGTAAATGGTTATCACTCACTATCTTGTATGATGCTGTTATATACCAAACCACTGTTACAGTCATAAAATATAATCTATATTTCCCAAGATAATAGTTCCCTGTAAAGGCAGTAAATATTTCTATAGTAAAAATACTATAAATGTATAATAATCATCCAGTAATTCCTTACTAATCGGTCTTCCCCTCACTAAACTCTCCCCTCTACAATCTATTCTGAATGCAGCGGCCAGGCTCATCTATCAGTCTAGACGCTACAGCGATGCCTCCGGTCTGTGCCAGTCACTACACTGGCTGCCTATTCATTATAGAATAAAATATAAAGTTATCCCCCTCCCCCACAAGGCTCTCCATAATGCCGCACCTCCATACATTTCCTCCCTCATCTCTGTCTACCGCCCAACCCGTGTTCTCCGTTCACTCAATGACCTAACACTTACATCCTCTATTATCAGAACCTCCCACGCTTGTATACAAGACTCCTCCCGAGCTGCACCATTTCTCTGGAATGCTCTACCCCAGACAATCAGATTAACTCACAATTTCTACAGCTTCGTCACAATTTCTAATGTAAACCCTTCTGTACCGTAGTTAGAATCCCTAAAATGAACCCTCCTCTGTTTCCGCTCCCACATTACCCCACATGATATGATGCCATCTCAGACTAACTTTATTTGTCCAGGCACCATCAGCACGTCAAAGGACACAACTAGTGATGGCTTGGGGGCGGGTTCACACCAGCGCCCGATCTCCATTATCCAGGTTTCCGTTTTCTGCCGGCAGAAGATGGAAACCTGACAGACCGTGTTTGGCCGTGAGCGCCCGTGAGCGTTTTGTGCTCTCCACGGCAAAACCATTTTCTTTTTTTTTTAACTGGACACTAAGTCGGACATGCAGGACTTTGTGTCCGGTTTAAAAAAAACGGTTTCTCTACGGAGAGCACAAAATGCCCCATTTACTTCCAAGCATCCATAAACAGGCCAGGTGACCAATGAACATGGTCTAGGATTTGGAAGTGGCTTTTCTGTCACTTCCGACAGCTGATCAGTGGAGGTGCTTGGTGTCAGACCACCAACAATCTGATATTGATAACCTATCCAAAAAATAGGTCATCAATATGAAACTCCTAGAGATATCCTTTACGCAAGGCCCTATTTTGCTGAAACGCAGATATTTTGTTGTTGCAGATTTTACTGCATTTTTTGAGCCAAAGTTAGGAGAGGATTGAGCAGAAGGTAGAAGTTTAAGAACTTCCTATATATTACCCATTCCTATTGTAGCCATTCTTGGCTTTGGCTCCAAAAACTTCTGCAAAATCTGCAACAAAAAGCTGTGCAATGTGGGGCCTCCGTGTACAGGCCGTGCTTCCACAGCTCCTTTCATTAAATGAATAGGAGCCACGGAAAAGTGGACCGCAAAGTAGGACAGGAATAGGACCTGAATTGGTAGGAAAATGTTTATATCTAGTTGCTCTAGGTTAGGAGAATTGGAGCCATTGCCAATTAGGGTTGAGCGATCAGGATCACGAAAGATTGGATCCGGATCAGCAATTGAGCAAATTTCATGATCGGAAAATGATCGGAAATCGGATTTTGAAATCTCAAGATTGGCTCAATCCTAAAAGAGACTTTTCCCATAGAGAAGCATTGACTAGGGTTGAGCAATCGGGATCAGGAAAGATCAGATCCCGATCGGCAATCGAGCAAATTTCACGATCGCGATCAGGATCGGCTGGAAAATGATCAGAAATCGGATTTTAAAATCGATCCTGAAATCTCAAGATCAGCTCAACCCTATTGCCATGACGCGGGGAGGAGGAATATAGTTCACTCCTAGTGAATATGACTAACGGGACCACCTACCACTTGAACACGCCCCCACCCCTTTTCCCAGTAAGACACATACACGTCTGATTGGATTTAAATTTGGCCTGTTCAGGCCGATTTATTAACAAATAACAAAGTACGAAATTACTGTATGAACATCACAACACCGCCATCCAACTGGGCGGTGTATAAATACCACCCCCCCGAGTAAACCTTTACAAAGTGAACCCCTTTTAAGTGCAAACTAACAACACCCCAGCCAATCCCACCGTGGGGATAGGCACCACCCCGAATCTGCCCAGGCGCAAGGACACCAACCTCGAGCAGAACTCAACAATCTGCAAGCATAAGCCTGAGACCCCCATAGGGACCTGAGCCCAACTAGGAGACACCCCAGGCTTGAACCTTACCCCACTAGGAGCCCCATACCACAGATGAGGCTGTAAAACAGCCTGTTAGGCCTCTAACCCCCCAACCCCCCAGGCCACAGACTATCGGACATGACCCCTTATGACCGAGAGTCCCGCCACACCGCCAGAGCACGCTCAACTCCATCCCTCAACCCAAGCATCCAAATATTTGTCCCGATGGCGTTCAAATGAACGCCGTCGCGACGTAAATGTTCAACCGAAGGCACCTCCAGATCCCTATGCCGAATCACCAGCCCACCATTGCGCACTATGAAACGCGCCACCCCGTGGTTCACCTTAATGCGCGTCTTCTCGATCCGCACTGCAGAACGGGCATGGCGCCACACAAGCCGCGACACAATATCGGACCAAACAACCAGGAGGCCCGGGAACTCAGTCAGCAAACGCAATACATCAAACTTGATATCCCTGATCAAGTCACGGGACGGCCGGGCACCAAGATCATTGCCCCCAACATGCAGGACCAGAACATGCGGGGGAGAATCAACCTGGCAGTAAAAGTGAAATTCAGGCAAAACCCGGCTCCACGGCATGCCACGAACCCCGATCCATCGGACAACGGCCTCCTCCCGACGTAGACCCAGCTGCCGCCCATCAGGGCGAACCTCAGCGCGCAGGGCCCCCCAGAAGACGTATGAGTGGCCGAAAATCCAAATTAAACACGGACCTAAAAAGAAACAAAAACAACTGCCACCGCAAGGAACACAAAGCACAACAAGACAAAACAACAAACAAACAAACCACCAAACACCCCTTATGGCAAAAAATGAGGGCGCACGTACAGACGGATCCGCTCTGATTCCCATCGCCCGATACGCCGTACCCCGTCATCACCCAACCCCCAGCGCGCCGCCTCCGTGGCAGCGCCGATCCGGAACGAATGTGTCCCGAATTCACCCGGGACCTCCCCTACCGCCGCCAAGGCCTTTTTAAAAACCGCACAAAACTGGAAGCGCGAAAGCGCTCCACCGCCCACATGGCGCAATAGGGGACCAGGTAAAGACCCCCGAACCCTCAGAAAGGCGGAAACACCCGAAACCGGACAAGAAGAATCCCCGGGCAACCCATACAAAACCACCAAACGACCCCGGCCGACTGGGTCCGTCTTAGACCGTCGCAGGAAGCACTCCACGCGATCCACAAACAAAGAAACCTCACACAATTGCAAACCACCACCTGAAGCCACGGAACCACTCACCAGTTCACCAACCCGAAACGCCCCGAAAAAGGCCAATAAGAAAGCAGCCCGAAACAAAAGAACCTCGTACTCATCAAAGCACAAGGCAGACAAAACACCCAGCAACCGGCCCAATAAATCAAAAGACACCGGCCGGCGGAGATCCCGCCGACCGGCACCCCGCCGAAAACCCCGCATGGCCTGGCGAACAGGAAAATCCTTAGTGACATCCCGCACACCCTGCAAACGAAACAAAAAGGCAAGGCCAGCAAGACGCTGAGACACTGAAGAAACAGACCTACCTTCACTAAAAGCAACACCCACCCACGACAAAACCAAACACAATCGATCCCCGTCACTCAAATCGCCTCCCAGCCCACCAGACAAACCTTCCCAATCCTGCCAAACCTTCGAGTAACGAGCCCAGGTTGAATCGGATACAGACCGCCGAATCAGATCCGCCTCGGAACGGAAACCAGAGACCAAAGATGAGGCAGGCAGTCCTCCCCCACCGGAGCCGCGTCCGGGGCCAATTCCCGAAACCTGTCGAACTGAAACCGTGACAAAGTATCAGCAACAGAATTAAGGACCCCAGGCACATGACACGCCGACACAAGAACATTCAATTCCAGACACCGCAACACCAAGTGGCGCAAAAGTGACACCACCGGGGGGGAGGATGCAGACTGCGAATTAATCAAAAACACCACTGCGCTATTGTCACAATGAAAGCAAACCCGCCGATCACGAAGGCAACTGCCCCACAATTCGACGGCAACCAAGATCGGGAACAATTCCAACAAAGCTAAATTTCTAACCAAACCAGCCTCAACCCAAGCAGGCAGCCAAGCCCCCGCGCACCAACGACCACCAAAATAAGCCCCAAAGACCCAGATGCATCGGTATGAAGATCCAACTCAGGACTAGAGACCACCGACGACAACCACAAAGAACGGCCATTAAAACGACCCAAGAAATCGTCCCAAACTAATAAGTCCGCCCGCACCGCCGTGGTCAACCGCACCCGATGGTGAGGCGCCCGCACTCCTGCCGTCAGAGCAGCGAGCCGCCGACAAAAAACCCGGCCCATCGGCATAATGCGACAGGCAAAGTTCAACTTGTCGAGAAGCGACTGCACCTCACGCAAACGCAACTTGCGAGCCCCCAAAAACTGACGCACCGAGGACCGTAAATCCTCCAACTTGTCAGCCGGCAGATGAGACTCCATACGCACGGAATCCAACTCAATCCCCAAAAACTTCATAACCACCCCAGGACCCTCCGTCTTATCCAGGGCCAGGGGAACCCCAAACAAATGCGCCATGCGCTCAACCGTGCGCAACAAAACCAAACAGTCAGAAGAATCCCCTGGGCCAACACACAAAAAATCATCCAAGTAATGGATGATGGAGGACAAACCCGACATGTCCCGGACGGTCCATTCCAAAAAAGAACTAAATGCCTCAAAGTAGGCGCAAGAAATGGAACAACCCATGGGAAGACAGCAATCAACATAATACTGACCTTCCCACATGCAACCCAACAAATGAAAACTATCGGGGTGGACCGGTAACAGACGGAAAGCAGCCTCAATGTCCGTCTTGGCCATAAGGGCCCCCGTACCAGCCCGCCGCACAAGAGCAACCGCCCTGTCAAAAGAGGCATACGTAACCGTAGACAACTCAGGAGCAATCCTGTCATTAACCGAGGCACCTGCCGGAAAGGACAAATGGTGGATGAGCCGAAATTTATTCGGCTCACGCTTCGGGACCACCCCAAGAGGAGACACCCGCAAATTAGGCAAATTAGGGGCCTCAAAAGGCCCCGCCATACGTCCCAACTCCACCTCCTTTCGCAGTTTTGCCCCCACCACCTCCGGGTAATCCCTGGCCGACTTCAAATTGCCCGGGCGAAAAACGGGTGCGCTTGCATCAAACGGGATGCGAAAGCCAACCCCAAACCCCTCTTCCAGCAGGCACGCCGCAGCTCTGTCCGGATACCTACTTAGAAAAGGTCGCATGACCTCGACCTTCACTGGAGTCCTCCCTCTTTTCGCCAACGGACTCACCCGACTTACCCTTACCTCGCTTAAAGCACTTGTTAAGCCCGTGCGCCCCACCACAACCGGAGCACTCGTGCTTAAAGCGGCAGGTGGCACCGAACTTGCACAGCCCTTCGTTATACATCCAACAGAAACCCTTCCGCTGGGATGCCGGGGATCCGACTGTTGAGCCAGAACCCCCGGCGCCCCCACGAAAGGACCGAGCAGAAGGCGCTGTCATCAGACGCATCCACAAAGCAATATCCTTGTGGTCCCACCGCAGCCCAGGCCGCATCGCCTTACGCTGTCAGAACTGCTCATCGTAACGGAGCCAAGATACTCCGCAATACTCACGATGAGCCTCCCCAATCGCGTCCATATACCCAAAAAGAGCGGAGCAATGCTCAGGCTCCTTCTCCCCGATCACACTTGCCAATATAGCATAAGCCTGAAGCCAATTGAGAAATGTGCGAGGGATTAAACGGTAACGCCGCTTTTCCTCATCCTCCTTCTTGGAATCACTGGGCTTCACCCTATCCAAGTTGAACTTGTCTAAGGGGAGAAGGGAGAAAATCTCCACATACTCCCCCTTCCAAATCTTATCCCGTACCTCCTGCTTAAGGTGCGCCCCGAGAGGACCCTCAAAACAAACGTACACCTCCCCTTGCGCCCTGTCATCCATACTCACCAAATCAACCGCCTTCTCCTTGTCCTTAATAGGAGTCAGCGCCTCAGCATCCGCCGACGCAGCGGCAGAAACACCCCCACCAGCGACATCAGCATCCCCCGCCGAGACCCCAGCAGCCCCCACAACAACCCCAATGGACCCCACAACACCGCCTGACCCTACCACCAAACCAGAACCCCCCGCAGAAGCACCCCCAGACTCCACAACAGACAGCACAGACGCCCCAGGGGAAGCAACCACCCCAGACCCCACCACACCAGGAGCCCCGGGACCCACCCATGCCGCGGCTGGCCCGACGCCACCCGACGACACACCCACTAACTGACGCAACAAAGACACCACCTGACGCAAATCCTCCCCAGAACTAGCAGCCCCACTAGAGGACCCCAACACCTCACCCCCCACCCCGCTACTCACAGAAACAGGACCCCCACCCCCCCAACAGAGCTCCCCAAGACAGAAGAAGGAAACCCCGCAATCTCACCAGGCTGCACCACGGTCCTCCCTGGATCAGCCACCACCGGTCCAGAATCCTCAGGAGCATCAGAGCACTGTCCTTCTTCCCCACTGGAATCCCCGTCATCAGCACCCGAAGGAAGGGGCGTGGCTGGCGCGCCGCACAACCGCCGCCCTGCAGGAGATGAGCCAGCCCCTACTTCAGCCGGCCTCTTCCGGCCCAGGCCCGAACTCCCACGCGAAGAATGCCCGGCCTCACCAGCACCGCAAGCCGCCACATCGCCGGCGCTCTCAGACGCCGTCAGCAGGGAAGAGCCAGGGAGACGGGCAGGAGAGCCGACCCTGCCCGCTACAGCCACGCGCCGGGCCCGCCCCCCTGAACCACGGGAGGCAGCCACTCTGGTCCGGGACACTGAAGAGGAGGGGGGGGATGCCACTTCCGAACCCCCCTCCGGACGGCTGCGGCCCGTACGCGGATTCCTCCCGCGCTCCGGGTGAACCGCGGGAGAGCTGGCCCGGGTACCCGAAGCCGGAGGGTCCCTCCTGGGGCTCCGAGATGGCCGCCGCGCCGCCCGCCCCCGCTCCGGTGAGTAGCGCTCCGGCGGCCGTGACCGCCGAGCACGCGATGCGGCCAGGGGAGGAGAACCCTGGCCAGGGGGCAGCCGAACCTCCGCCACCAAATCATCAAGGACCCGGTCGCCGTGGACCGCCGCCGCCGCCTGCAGCAGGGCCCTCAGAGCAGCTAGGTCGGCCATAGCAGGTGAGATACGTCCACTTCAACCTGCTCACGATGCTGGACTGAGCCCTAGTACCCCCACCCCCTCCTTAAGTCACCTCCGACTCCACCCCGTATTTTCCCGCTCCCAACCGTTAGGGTTAACCCTTTCGTTCCCTTAATCTTCCCCCCTGTCATGCCGTCCCCAGTCCCCAGGGCCTAGGGCCTCTTCTATACAAACCAATCAGATTCAATCTGTTATACTGAAGGGACTGTGTCAATAATAAAACAAGCAGCCTGTTTGCTATGGGTAACACCTCCATCTTTTGCTTTGCACCTGTTATGATACATCTCAGTGCCTATGGCAGCTTGTCCTTACATATGATCCTGTAATCTGTAAAATGCTTCCTTATTGTTTTACAATGGATTCTTAGAACACAATATACACAACAAGTAATGGAGCAATAATCTTCTCCCTCTGATGTTATCGGCTCCGTCAGGGCGTATTTGCTATCATTTTCTTATTATATACTTTATGTCACCTATACCACAATTGCCTTTAGCTTGTAGTATTTTAGTCACATGCTGAACATACGTAAAGAAGTGCAGAGACGGTAAACCATGGCGTTCTATATACGGACATATTATTCTTGAAGGAATAAATACACATATATTCAGTGGAAATATATATCTACAGGAAATGGTTCTGAGGCTCATCCTACAATGTGCGTGGCCACTTAGAATTGCCCAGTAATATTTGTTATCATAGTATATAGTGACAAGACACAACAACAGTGAGGGCTAATACATTATTTGTGAAAATTATTCATTATTTAATAACCAATATACTGTAGACTAGAGTTGAGCGATTTCGGTTCGTTCGGAAAAGATCAGATCCCGATTGGAGATTGAGCAAATTTCACGATCGGGATTGGCTGGAAAATTATCGGAAATCGGATTTTAAAATCGATCTTGAAATCTCAAGATTGGCTCAACCCTACTGTAGACCCTAGATCCTAAGTCACTTCTAAATGGGGGTATCTTCTGCTGGACATTTGGGGGTCCCTGTTTTACTATGGGCCAATCTCAGTTGTTGCAGAACTTTTACCATATTTTGCATCCACAGTACTGATACATGTGCAGCACAGTAATAAAAGACATACACATGTTTTGTATAGATGGATTGTGGAATTGCATCAAGCATTATATAAGTTATGAAGCTTCAAAGTGTGTCGTATCCTCTTCTATTTAGGAGCCAGTAGTGATGTAAGCTGAAGGTCTTCCACTAAGTTCTTACAGATGGTATCTGAAGAAGGATTTATCAATTGCATTGAATTTTCTAATCTACAATATAAAATTATAGGATGGTTGGTAGATATTAGAGATGGGCAAATCGGTCTGTACCAAGCTGGGTTCACCCAAATATTCCAAATTGTCCGTTTTTGTATGAAATCGACAAATGGAGATTCATCTCGGGTTAACAAAAGTGGCCGCCTCATTATACTCTAGGGTCTCCTGAGACCCCAGAATATAATATGTGGAGGCCCAGAAGGGGTAAAAAAAAAACCTTCATACTCTCCTTCCCTTACTTCTTTTGGGCCTCCATCTATACTTTGGGGTCAGAAGAGATCCCAGAGTATTTAATGTCATTTACATATTAACATAACTTTGTCTGTATTTGCCTAAAAGAAATTAGATATATAGATTCCTAGGAGCCCTAATTGCATTCTACACTATGTTTTATAGATAGGTTCCTAGGAGCCATAAGAGTGTTCTACACTATGTTTTATAGATAGGTTCCTAGGAGCCATAAGAGTGTTCTACACTATGTTTTATAGATAGGTTCCTAGGAGCCCTGAGAGCATTCTACACTATGTTTTATAGATAGGTTCCTAGGAGCCCTGACAGTGTTCTACACTATGTTTTATAGATAGGTTCCTAGGAGCCCTGACAGTGTTATACACTATGTTTTATAGATAGGTTCCTAGGAGCCCTGACAGTGTTCTACACTATGTTTTATAGATAGGTTCCTATGAGTCCTGACAGTGTTATACACTATGTTTTATAGATAGGTTCCTAGGAGCCCTGAGAGCATTCTACACTATGTTTTATAGATAGGTTCCTAGGAGCCCTGACAGTGTTATACACTGTGTTTTATAGATGGGGCATAGAAGTCCTGACAGTGTTGTACACTATGTTTTATAGATAGGTTCCTAGGAGCCCTGACAGTGTTCTACATTATGTTTTATAGATAGGTTCCTAGGAGCCCTGAGAGCATTCTACACTATGTTTTATAGATAGGTTCCTAGGAGCCCGGATAGTATTCTACACTATGTTTTATAGATAGGTTCCTAGGAGCCCGGAGAATATTCTACACTATGTTTTATAGATAGGTTCCTAGGAGCCCTGACAGTGTTATACACTGTGTTTTATAGATGGGGCATAGAAGTCCTGACAGTGTTGTACACTATGTTTTAAGCCAATTTAAGGTGGGGTTTGTACCAAACTTGTTATTCCCTACTGACAGGGCAGGGGACAACTTCATGATCGGAGGGGGTCCAACCACTGGGCCCTCTCCTAGATCCAGAGAATTGGGACTCGGTTTCCCTGTCCTGATGGAGCTGCAGGCTGAGCATGCTTCCTGCCATCCTATTCATTTTCTATGGGAGCTGAAGATAGTCAAGAATGAATGAAGCCTCAGGGCACATGTTCAGCCTGCAGCTCCATGGGGAAATGGAAACCAGGCCCCCATTCCCTGAATCGGTGGGGGGCCCAGTACTTGGACCCCACTGATCAGGTAATTATCCCCTGTACTATTAATAGGGGATCACTTATAAACTTCATCAGGACTGGGGAACCAGACACCCATTCTCTGGATCGGTAGGGGCTCATAAAACTAACAAAAGGGGATACCTTCTAAAGTTGGTACAACCCCTGTAAGGTATCCCCGAAATAAAAAAAAATCTTGTTCAATTGCTCAATTTAATGCCCACTGAAGCAACAAACACCTTTGTCAGGTTTTTCTGAGAACACAGATTTGGAAACCCTTTGGTATCTGCATTAAACACTGATCCCTTACATCACTCGTGCAAGGTGTTGGGTTTTTGGTTCACTGCATTTACTCCTTTACAGTTTATCAATAAATGGTAACCTTATACAAGTAGTGTAATGGTTTGGTCCTTTATATATGTGACACCAAATGGTCTGGAGGATTTATCTTCTAGCTGGTGTCTGGAGCCAATGATCCGCATCATAGAAGTTCATGTAAAGGACTCATGAGATTGAGATTGTACAGTAACTTGAAGCTCCGGGTCCTTAGCGCAAAGTCTGAAAAAAAGGTCCACCAGCTCCCATGTGGCATTTATAACATTGGGGTATGTGGCAGGTTGGATTCCTTAGATATCAGGACTCAGGTGCATCTGCTACTTTTGTATCCCCATAGGCCCTTGTGTGGTATCGCCAGACCCACCACTGACCATTATATGGCCTGACTAATGAAAACAAGCACTTCTTTTCCCAAGCTAAGACATCATTAAAGGAGGCGACTCATCCATAAGTCATCTTCTCCTTCACAAATGGATCACCATGGGACAAGCAATGGTTTTCTCAAAACAACAATGACCTCAGGCCAGAGAATGTCCACATGGCGGCCATGTATACACGACAAGTTGTACTGTATTTCTTTTCTGGATAAAACAGGACATCTTGGCTGAAAGAGAAGGAAATAATCTGTAAATGAAAACAGAGCAAATCCAGGGCTTTGATCTTAACATTTCAATTTTGTGTCACATTGGCTTCATATGTGGAGTGAGCTTAAAGGGCAAGTGCCAAATGCGATAGATAACGGTCGCTTTAGTTTACGTATCGTTATTATCTATGCTCAGAGTTACAAGACTGAAGCCTGCTGCTTTATAGCCAACACCATACTTCCCGTTCTGTTTTCTGCTCCTTCGGTGTTATTGTGACGGCTCTTTGATTTCTATGGATTTACGGATTTCGGAATATAATGAATAAAAAAACATCTGGTCCTTAGAAGGTCTTAAAATTCTCTAAATATAACTTCAGATGAACAACCCACTTCACGTTTCATTATTTACTTGGTTCTTTTATTTTTTAGCCATTCTGTTGTAGCATTTTTGTTCCTGTTCCAGGGCTCAGTTTTGGCCAAGCTTTAGCTATTGGATAGATAGCTGTTAGGATAGCAGATGCAGTTCTGAGCTAATAGTGAGAACCAGTGCTAGATACACTGATCAAAATGATAAATATGGTGCTGTGTGTCCAACAGCACACCACAACTCACAGTAGAACCAGACACTGAGAACTCTTACCAGCAGATCTTCAGGGTGCAGTTCAGGTCCAGGGAACTAGAAGGCAGCGGTGGGTGGTCGGCAGGTGGTAGCAAAGAGTAAAAGCGTAGTCATACAGTCTGTGTCATCAGCAAGAGGGCAACGCAGTACAGTTGGAAATCCAAAGGAAAGGTCAGGCAGGACGAGTCGGTAACAGAAACAGTAGAGCAGTACAAAATCGGTGTTCAGGAAGCAGAGGTCTAAAGACAAGCCTCCCCAAACAGCACGAAATGGTCCACAGTAGCCCCTTCCCCACACAGCATGCAATATTCCACAGTAGCCCCCTCCCCTCACAGCATGAAATGGTCTACAGTAGCCCCCTCCCCACACAGCAGGAAATGGTCCACAGTAGCCCCCTCCCCACACAGCATGAAATGGTCCACAGTAGCCCTCTCCCCACACAGCATGAAATGGTCCACAGTAGCCCCCTCCCCACACAGCATGAAATGGTCCACAGTAGCCCCCTCCCACACAGCATGAGATGGTATTCAGTAGCCCCCTACCCACACAGCATAAAATGGTCCACAGTAGTTCCCCCTCCCCAAACAGCATGTGATGGTACTTTTTAGCCCCCTGCCCACACAGCATAAAATGGTCCACAGTAGTTCCCCCTCCCCAAACAGCATGTGATGGTACTTTTTAGCCCCCTGCCCACACAGCATAAAATGGTCCACAGTAGTTCCCCCTCCCCAAATAGCACAAAATGGTCCAAAGTAGCCCCTTCCCCACACCGAATGAAATATTCCACAGTAGCCCCCTCCCCACACAGCATGAAGTGGTCCACAGTAGCCCCCTCCCCACACAGCATGAAATGGTCCACCGTAGCCCCCTCCCCACACAGCATGAAATGGTCCACAGTAGCCCCTTCGCCACACAGCATGAACTGGTCCACAGTAGCCCCCTCCCACACAGCATGAAATGGTCCACCGTAGCCCCCTCCCCACACAGCATGAAATGGTCCACAGTAGCCCCTTCGCCACACAGCATGAAATATTCCACAGTAGCCCCCTCCCCACACAGCATGAAATGGTCCACAGTAGCCCCCTCCCCACACAGCATGAAATGGTCCACAGTAGTCCCTTCGCCACATAGCATGAGATGGTACTCAGTAGCCCCCTGCCTACACAGCATAAAATGGTCCACAGTAGTTCCCCCTCCCGAAATAGCACGAAATGGTCCAAAGTAGCCCCTTCCCCACACAGCATGAAATATTACACAGTAGCCCCCTCCCCACACAGCATGAAATATTACACAGTAGCGCCCTCCCCACACAGCATGAAGTGGTCCACAGTAGCCCCCTCCCCACACAGCATGAAATGGTCCACAGTAGCGCCCTCCCCACACAGCATGAAGTGGTCCACAGTAGCCCCCTCCCCACACAGCATGAAATATTACACAGTAGCGCCCTCCCCACACAGCATGAAGTGGTCCACAGTAGCCCCCTTCCCAAACAGCACAAAATGGTCCACAGTAGCCCCCTCCCCAGACAGTACACATACACAAATAAATATAACAGGTGCAAAAGTAGTGGTTCCTGCCACATAAGAAGACATAATGGTAGGTAGGAGGCACGTTATTGCATTTCATTCTGCATAGGGGAACAGGAGCTTTCTGCTACACCTCTGCCTCTTAGGTTTTACATTCTGTCATGCACAGTACAAGCCTTTTTACATGTAAATAGGACTTCAGCAAGGCACAAGGCTTTAACAAGATGTTAGCAGGGTTCTAGTACACTCCATGCTACTCTCTGTAATTCTGCCTTTACATACAAGGTGCACTGTGTTCTTCCCATATGAGTCACTGACTAATCACTTTCAATAGCTCAATAGTTTTCCTTACAATAGAAACCTTTACTTTTTTTTACATGCAGAGGCTCCAACAATGAACATTATACTGAGTCACTAAGTCGCGTCTGTGAAACAAAATGTTTCTGCATTATTTAGCCGCGTGATTTCTGGGTGACATGGAGTTTGTCACCTGGGCTTTCATGGATGTTAAATAAGATCAAGGCTGATTTAGAGGTGGTAGAGACATTTCCCAGGGTCCCTGTTTTCTAGGAACCATATTATAGGAATCTCTGCAGATTTGTTATGATCTTTTTATCATCGGCTATAAATATGATCCGTTTTTTTACTGTGATATTGGCCGCATCACTGCTATCAAGCTTTATCTGCACCCCTGTCAAGTCTTAAAGGGGCTCTATCACTAGATGTACATGTTATGAGCTAAATATATGCCTGAATAGTCTTTAAAAAGGCTATTCAGGTGCTGCTATTAGTTTGTAAAACGACCCCCCCATTTTTGTTAATTACTGTGGAAATCAATATGCAAATGAGCTTGATCGTGTATGGTGGGTGTTCCGTGCACCCCTTAGCGTCATAGCTTCTAAACGCCCACCTCCTGCTTATTCAACGCCTTCACCGTCGGCGGGTTCTATTGAAATCATGCGCATGCGCAGTAGTACTCCCTCCGGCGCGTTATTGCGCATGCTTCAGCATCAGCTCGCAATGTTCTCTACGGGAAAATGGTGCTGGAGTGTGCGCAGTATCGCGCTGGAGGGAGCGCTACTGCGCACGCGCGTGATTTCAATAGAAACCGCCAATGATGGGGGCAGTGAATAAGTAGGAGGAGGAGGAGGGTTTGGAGGCCAGAAGCTATGGCGCTAAGGGTTGCACGGAACGCATTGAGCACGGTCGAGCACATTTGCATATCGATTTCCACAGTAATTAACAAAAACTTTTTTAAAGGCTATTCAGGCATATCTTTAACTTATAACACGTAAATCTAGTCATAGAGCCCCTTTAAAAAGCAGCATTTCTGCAACGTGGGGCCTCAGCCTTAACGTACGTTTCTATAGTGGCTGTCTGGTTAGTTTTTAACATATATATGAAAGTTGACCACGAAGAATATTGAGGACACTACAACCTTAGTCACCACCACCATTACTGAGTCTCCTCCTGTCAGTACACTTGGTCAGGGTGCCCGGGCCCTTATCTTGTTGCATAATACTTATAACTGTAATGTAATCTGCCATGTAGTTTAAGAGGATTTTGCCCGGTCTCAGGGCCAGGAGGTCTTTTCAGTTCACGTTTCTTTGTTACTGGCTAATACTTCTACATCAGATGTGAGTTCAGTCCAGGAAATGGATTTAGCTGACATAAATCAACAGTTAGTTGTAAAATATTCTGTCCTAAACCGCAATGCCGTGAGAGAACCAAACTAAATAAGTGGATAATGCAGCCTTACAGAACTAATACCATGTCCTCATATACCTTATTTGTATGCTTTTATGTTTCATTTAGTAGATCTTTCTAAAAATCAAAGTATACAAAGCTCCAAATCCCCCACGTAGGCATATCCCGATCAGCCATAACATTAGCTACGAGCCCTACATGCAGATCCCCTCTGTGCTACCTAAACACCTCTGACTTGTTAAGGAATGGACTCCACAAACCACTGAAGGTGCCCGTGGTTTCTGGTACCAAGATGGTAGCAGCAGATGATCAAGACTGGTGTTTCATATGCCAGTCTTCAACAGGGTCGTGGGCCCAGTGCAAAGGTTTCCTAAGTGGGCCCTCCCTATCATCATCACTAGACATACCTGATCTGCACTAATATGGTGCCCCTCAGTGTCCCATCTCACAGCCCAATATCCCTGCAGTGGCCCCATTTCATTTAATGGTCCATCACACATTAACCTGCCCCCGCCCAGAGGACACAGCTGGGTTGGAAATATGACATACTACGGCAGCCGGTCTCCATTGCCTGGAACAGCGGGAAAGTGCTCTAAATGCCGTACTGTCCTGCTGGCCTAAGGGGGCCATGCTACTATAGGGCCCAGTGCTTGCCATATGGTTATAGTGGCCCTGGTCTTGACTCAGGGTGCCTTGAGGGCAGATGCGCTCAATTAAGAGGGATATGACTCTTCATGCTGGTGTAGGGGCTGGTGTAGATTTGAGATTGTTTAGTTTCTGGCACAAATGATAGTAAATCCTGTGTGGGAATTTGCAAATAAGTCTCACCTCCAAAACACCTACTTTACTGAAAAATGGTGGCTGGGGCACAAATGTACCATATGTACCATACAAAAGTAACAGTGTGCAAAATGTTGTAACTCTACCATATATTTTACAGTAGAAATTGCTGTAATATGTATGATACCCCCACCCCTTCCATTCTGGGTTATGTAGGTTGCCTCCATGGACTCTTCTCTCCTTCCATATCCAACAGATGCTCAGAGATTTACAAAAATTGCAGTCCAAATCAACAGCTTCATCCGCCGCAATCTGTCTCTTTACAGCAAAGAAAGTATTGAAGTGCTCACCGCGAGGCCTCCATATTCAGCCCGACTGTTGTTGGATCCCAAACAGAACCTGCATTTGTTGCTTAAAGGGGCTCTATCAGCAAAATCATGCTGATAGAGCCCCACATATGCGTGCATAGCTTTTAAAAAGGCTATTCAGGCACCGTAAATGTTAGATTAGACTACCACCCCCACCCCCGTTTTAAAATAATAACCTAAAAAAGAATGTGCTCTACTTACCGAACGTGCACGCTGGGCGGGCATTCAGGGTGTGTCTTCATCTTCATCCACGCCTCTTCTTCCTCCGATGTCCTCCGGTCCCATCTGCCTCCAGCGCTCACGAACGGACTTTGATTAAAAAAAAATGACCTGGGTGCATGCGCAGTAGCATCCGGCTTCTACTACGGCTACTGCGCATGCGGCCAGGTCATTTTTTTATAGCAGTGACCGCTCGCGAGCGCCGGAGAAGGACGGGACCAGAGGACATCGGAGGAAGAAGAGGCGTGGATGAAGATGAAGACACACCCTGAATGCCCGCCCAGTGTGCACGATCCGTAAGTAGATAACATTCTTTTTTAGGTTATTATTTTAAAACTGGGGAGTAGTTTAATATAACATTTACGGTACCTGAATAGCCTTTTTAAAGGCTATTCACGCATATGTGGGGCTCTATCAGCATGATTTTGCTGATAGAGCCCCTTTAATACAACACAGTCCCAGTTCATAGCAGTCCAGGTTTTTCATTTACAGCACTGCAAATGAAGGCGCCGGTGGTTGGCTGCCATTTTCAGGACTTACCTTCTAATTGCTTGGGTAGAGGCAGGGCTGTGTAGTGAAGGAGTCACCCGTGTCTGTATGGTGGACAAGGAAACTGTGTGTGCTCTACAAGGTGTGATCCTCTCTACGGGTGGTCTCACGGGGCCATAAGGACTCTGTTTGCTGTATTTATGCCCTCATCTATCCAGAGTTCCCAACACCTTCTAATATCTAGGACAGAATAGAGCAGGTAGCGGGCACATTGTTGAAATGACCACCTTGCTTCTATCAGTCCAATGATGCACCCCTTCACAAAATCTGTCAACTAGATAAAATGACTTTAAATGTGAGAGGTAAGCCTAGTAGGCGGTGATCTCTCACCAAGAGGTACACTACCCAAAAGTAGCCTCCGAGAGCCTTTTATTAGGGTAATGGGGGAAGCACCTTTACGCCCTCTTGTGGTAAGACCTAGTGTCTAATCAGACCACACCTTTAACTATTTACCTATAGTATCAGCCTGAGACGTGACTGCCTGCTGAGTTTTGCAGCAATCTGACATTTCCAACAGGGCGCGTTATGTTTTTTTGTCAATGAGAGTATGTAGGGGAATGGTTCTGTGCAGTGTTATTGCAGAAATCACAGACAAACACAGAGAGGAAGAGAACTGGAATCCCTGTTGGGTTAATAATAAACCATCAAGATGAGAACACACAAACATGTAAAAGCAAACACAATTAAATGGAGGCAGCTCAGGGAGTTCTGGCAGCTGCACCGGGCGTCTCTGTGCCTCCTGCTCGCTGCTCTCTATAACAATGCGCCTTTAGAGCGCAGGGTCAGAGCAGGCTTTGTACACCATTCGCTCCCTATGGAGATGGTGACCTCACCAGTGTCCCAGCAGTTTCAGATGCTGACAAGACGACATGGGAACGCTGGAACACCTAGGCCTGTCCTCCTCTGTCAGGGTTATTGTTTCACATTGTGAAGCTTCACAGTGAGGAGTCAATTAGTTGTGCGTTACAACTAATCTGGCTGTGTAGGTGGGCAGCAATGTGTAACTTCCAATGTTCTAGTTAAGGATCAAACCTTGGAGAACAATTTAAGTTCTGTCATCCCCCAAGAAGGAAAATCCAGGTGCCGCGGCTGTTCACTCCGCTAAATTAATCCAAAGTGATTAGTCTTCTGATGTGTCCAGATCCATTAGACACAGAAATGTAACAATCCACGAGATTCCTCACTGGTGAACAGAAGTGATATAATGAGAATAATGGGGGAAAATGTATCAACACTGCCTAAAATGTATCACTTTCTGAGATTGCGCAAATTGCAACAAATTTATCAAATGGTGCATCCATGACGAACTTGGCGAAACTGGTTTAACATGTTAATTTCCTTTTCCTTATGTTTATGTTTAGTGTCCCAAATTGACCTGATAGGTTCCCTTTAAAGTTAAAGAGGGTTCCAGAACTGTGCCCTGTCCAGAGTCTTTGTAACCTCCAGCTGAGATGGCAGACCTGGACTCAAGAAGGTTCTGGTGATATGGGAGATTTGCCAACTCTCCCCGACGTCTCTTCAGAAGTCTCCCCTCCTTTCAGGAGCCTATGGATGTTCCTTGAGAGTTTTCAAGTTTTACGCTAGGCTCGGGTCTGTGGGGGGAAGACACCAGTCCATAGAATTGGCCACTGCTTCATTCATACAGGGGGAACTTTAGACCCCCCCATGGCTATGATCAGTGTGGTTCCCAGCAGTAGAGTCTGCACCCATCAGGCGCTTATCATCTATACTGTGATTTAAGATTAAAACTTAGTGTAATCCAGTGGTGAACCTAGGGTTTGTGCCACCTGAGGCGGACGTCAGAAAGCCGTCCCCCCCTGGAGGAGGGGGTGGAGCAGAGGGGGCGGAGCGAGTGTCGTTAGTGGTCAGAGAGCAGGCAGGGAGAGGACTTGCTCTCTGCTAAGCGTGAGGGGCGGCCGCTGGAGCAGCGCTGTGTCCACAGGGCCGCCCCAATTCACCGCCGCCCTCCCCAGGGGCCCCGGCATAGCGCCGCCTGAAGCGGTGGCTTCAGGTCGCACATGGGAGGTACGGCGCTGGTGTAACCCCAATATCTTAAAAAATCCTTTAAAAATTATAATATTTATTCATGCAATTAATAGCATTAATGTTATTTAGTTTACTTACATATTCCTCAACGCTTTACAGATATTGTCAGCATTGTCCTATATTGGGCTCACAATCTAAATCCCCTCTCAGTATGTCTTTGTATTATTAATGGTATATGTAGTATGTGCAGGATGTACTATATGAAATAGCCGCAGGTCCCTTCTGTCTTAATGATACATTTGCGGAGCATTTTTTGGAATTAAGAAGAAAACCCCATAGACACTGAGTAACCCTTGAGTGCTCCTTACTTGACGTACTTGGAACAACAGAGGATGAGCCAGATAATAAAACTGCCTTTGAGCCTGGAGCAGTGGACAATACATCTTCATGGCAGATTACTTGACCTGCTCCTTACAGCAATATCCCTGGTATGATGGAGGACAATGGATGAGTAAACTTGTTGTCATTTTCCCACGATGGAATTAACTGGTCACGGTCCGACCTCTGACACAAGCCAATGATCTTACACAGTTTGAGAAAGCTAAACTAGTTCTGTAAGTAAACCGAGAAAACAGTGAAAGGTGATAGGAAGCGGGTGAGCGAGAATGACTCTGATGGGAAATCATTCAGAACTGTTGTCAAAGTTACATGTATCCTCATGTATCCTCAGCCCGAGGTGCCAGGTTTACAGGTTGGAGGTCACTGTAGATCATTGGTATCTGAAGGCTTGGTCTACAGGGGGTACAGTATGAAACCATGTTAGGCTGAAGGTAATGGTCGCTTATTGTGAATGTGTTCCGGAATTTCAATTTTGGAATTCACCCTGAGATTCTGCAACAAATAACGCTTTCACATCTGCACCTGGTATCTGTCCGGTACAGATCCATCTATAGGCCTTCAAGCCGTCATCTACAGACACCTGATGGTCTCTTGACTCCATTGGTGTCCAGTATTTTAGCAGTCCATTCGTCCAATACGTTCCAAAACAGACACTAACTGCATATGTGAACTAAGTGTAAATAATATGGTTCAAGTAAATGGGGCTTAACCTCACTGACCTCCAACATTAAAAAATCTGCACCGTATTCTAGGCATGCTACAGATTTTTTTAATCTGAACGTCTCTCGAACTGGACCAATGGCGATCTACTGATCACTGTGATCGCTATCTGGTTAAAGGTAAGTGGGGTTGTCCATAACAGACAATCCCTTTAATATGATTTATATGTATGTACGTATATGTTCACACGTGGAGGTTCACAAAACAGGGAAAACAGGTGAAAACAGGGTCCGCACGGTGGCTTAGTGGTTAGAACTGTAGCCTTGCAGCACTGGAGTCCTGGTGTTCAAATCCCACCAAGGGCAAAAAACCATTTGCAAGGAGTTTGCATGTTCTCCCCATGTTTGCATGGATTTCCATCCCATATTCCAAAAAAGACACATTGATAGGGAAAAAATGTATATTGTGAGCTCTATGTGGGGCTCACAATCTACATTAAACAAAATAGGGAAAACAGTCGTGTGAAAAAGTAATGAAACCCCATGTCATAGCATAAGAGTTTTTTCTGCCCATGCAATTTTTTTTTATTATAAAGCTATGAAACGTATAAAACATATTAGTTATGCACTTAAAAGGCTTTTCCAGGACTTTTTAATTCAGGATAGGTCATCAATTGAAAATCCATGGGGCTCTGTTACCTGTGAACCTTGAAAAAAAGGTAAATTAGATGCAAGACATTAAAAAATAGAGCAAGCGATTAATAAATTAGGGAAAACATTCCAGAATTTTATCGAACAAAAACAATTATAAATTGTCCCCTCTTTGTTCTACATAGCTAACAGTTTTACCTTAAGAACATACAGCAAGACCTCATACAGAAATGTAAGTGGAAAAAAAAAATATGGCGCTTGGAGTAGAACAAGGGGAAAAATATGGTGTGGGCTTAAGGGGTTAATGCGTAGCGTTACTGATTCAGGACTGTGGGTTAGAACTGAACAGAGTTGCGACATCACCGTGGACATGGAGAACAGTAGGTGTGTTGAGTACAATGTTGTTATTTTGAGGTCACCGCATTCCCCTCCATGTGTCCAGGTAACTACAGCATTTTCACACCATTTATCATCGCAACGACTGGATCAACATTCACGTCCCTAAAACACTGGCCTGAGTCAAAGGCATTAATTGTACTTTGTGAAAGGTGAAGACGTGCGCCAGCTGGCACTGTATACGCTATTCCTAATGTCCTGCTTGTGGCATTTGTAAACCAGCTGCTTGTGGGGTCCACACTCAAGGAAACGTTACTTAATGGGTGACATCAGAATACGCCATGTAATTCCATCCATTATGTTTCCTATAGGTGAACGTCACAGCGAAGAGATCATGTACATGCTAAAATTATGAATGCATCTTGTTCGGATCACATGACATCCATATTGTACCACTGTGGAGCCATTGAACCTCAATATTCCTCCATATTTTTACATGGAAAGTAAATCTGAGTATACGGCATCCCATTGTAGTATAAAATTATATTCCCATACACCAGTGAGATTTGCCCACCCTTCCAGGACGTCAGGAGATTACTCAGTTTTGCAGATGGCAAGTATAACATGACAAATCTATAACGCCGCCATATTTACAACCACAATTGAAATATTTGTCATCTAATTTACCTAATTTGTCACTCAAATTTACCTCTCTGACCCAAAAATTACTTTCCTGCCATCCAGAATTCCATAGTCTCTATGAACAATATTCTTCTTCTTGTCTTCCCGTTTTCTAGAACCTGGAGAGAACTGAATCCATCCCCCCCTTCATCAGACCCCCTACCTGACCGATCAGTCACTGTTAATGAGTCCACGCTTTCTACAGTCTCACAAGTCTGATGCCTCGGGGTAACCTTTGGTTCAAACAGCATATCCAAGCCTGTAACACCTCCTGCCGCCTCCATCTATTCTCAAATCTGTTCTTTCCTCAGCCTCGAGCTCTACAAGCCCCACACACCCAGATTTTGCTTGACAAAGGTCGTAATTGGACAGAAACATTGCCTATTGATCTAGATACTGGTTTTCTGAATTATCTCCCATATGTCAGATGCTTACATCCTATGGAACATTGCATGATATCTGCCTTACACAATATATGTGAGTTATCCCATACATCAGACTGATAATTTGCATTTGCTAAAGAGTGTTTGCTGTGGTTTCTTCTCTTGGTTGCATTGGTTTGGTGAACCCTACTACACCAGCACTGCACCCCCAGAATAGTACCATCGATATTTTACTTCCTTTTTAGGATGTGACTGGCACATAGAGTGCATTAGTTGCCTATAAAATGACTGCAAGCCCAGGAGATTTGCTGTTTCGGGGAGGTCACCCATTTTTTCCAGGAGCCTCCTGGATGTTCCAGGAGAGTTGGCAAGTATGGCCTGGACGCTGGAGTCATCAACATGATCTAAGTGTCTTTTATAGCAGACCTAAAGTGTCACTCTGCTCCTCCATAGATTCCAACTGGATCCCGGGGATTCTGGATTTTTTTTAATGCTAAAAATTTAGAAGGTTGCTTAGAGGGGTTGTTCAGTCTAATACCAATATTAAGAGATAAGCGGGGGCAACACGGCGGCTCAGTGGTCAGCACTGCAGCGATGGAGTCCTGGGTTTGAATCCTGCCAGGAACAACATCTCCAAGGAGTTTGTATGTTCTCCATGTGTTTGTGTGGGTTTCCTCCCAAAGACATACTGATAGGGAAAAATATACATTGTGACCCCTATATGGGGCTCACAATCCACATTAATAATAAAAAAAATATTAAGGGATGAATGTTATTATTTCCATTAGATAAAATTCTACAATTTTCCAGTATACTTCCTGTATCAATTCCTCAGTTTTCTAGATCTCTGCTTGCTGTCAGTTATTCTGCTTACTTCTAATGGATAAAAATCAGCCGATGGTCATGGGATGTACAGTCCACGTTCATGTGATGTATAGTCCATGGTCATGGGATGTACAGTCCACGGTCATGTGATGTATAGTCCATGGTCATGCGATGTACAATTCATGGTCATGTGATGTACTGTTCATGGTCATGTGATATACAGTCCATGGTCATGTGATGTATAGTTCATGGTCATGCAATATACAGTCCATGGGCATGCGATATACAGTCCATGGTCATGTGATGGGCACAGGTGAATAGCTTGTTACAGTCACAGCACAGTGATCAAACATCTGTCTGGTAACAAGCTACGTACCTGTGTTCATCACATGACCATGGACTGTATATCACATAACCATGGACTGTACATCACATGACCATGGACTGTATATCACATGACCATGGGCTGTATACCACATGAACATGGACTGTACATCACATGACCATGGACTGTATATCACATAACCATGGACTGTACATCACATGACCATGGACTGTACATCACATGACCATGGGCTGTATACCACATGAACATGGACTGTACATCACATGACCATGGACTGTATATCACATAACCATGGACTGTACATCACATGACCATGGGCTGTATATCACATAACCATGGACTGTATACCACAAGAATATGGACTGTACATCACATGACCATGGGCTGTATATCACATGACCATGGACTGTACATCACATGACCATGGACTGTATATCACATGAACATGGACTGTACATCACATGACCATGGACTGTATACCACATGAACATGGACTAATTTTTATCCACTAGAAATAAGCAGAATGAATGAAAACAAGCAGAGATCTAGCGAGGGATTGGAAAACTGTACAACTTTCATCAAAAAAATAATAAAATTTGTCTCTTAAAGGGGTTTCCCCATCTTCTTGTTTCAGCTTTGCCTGCAGTATCTGCTTCTTACTTCCTGTATTCTCCCCTCCTCCCTTCCTGCTGAACAGGACACACAATCCTTCTGCAGATCAGATAATATGCAGATGCTTGTACAGAACAGACTCAGTATTATCTGTGTGTTTACATAGAGAGATAAAAAGACCAGTCTATATCAGCAAGGTGCAATTAGCTGAATGGACTACTCTGCCCAGTAAGTGACGTCACTTGTCCTATCTCCCAGGTCCATGGTTATGGCAATGCAGTGTAAACAATGGAAGGAATAAGGTCACATAGCAGGCAAACAAAGCAGCATTTCTAAAGCAATATATTTAGGAAAAGTCTTCCATTTACATAAACTACCAGTATAGATAGGATCCTTGAGATGGGACAACCCCTTTAATATTGGTCTGAAACTGGACAACCCCTTTTAGATACAAACCCTGAAACTGGACAACCCCTTTTCTGTGATGGTAACAATTTTTCCATAAATATCCAAGTCTTTATGACATCTTTCATGCTTTGCTCTGCTTTGGAAATTCCGACAGTATGACCGCCTGCTGAGAGGCATAGAGCACAGAATAGATGTTCCAGCTGATGGAGCAGATTGTTTTGTTACCATAGACGCATTGATTATCATGTATTATGCGTTGACATTCTCATTACTAAATGCTTTCCATGTAGAACATTTTCACTTTCTTGTTTTTGCATTTGCATCTGAATAATAATGATTGATTTATTATATCAGGCTCTTCACTAGGCAGGGTCGATGCGCATTTAGCTGCAAAGACTGTAACAATGACGCGCTGGCGATCTTCAGATGATGAAATCTACAGTGATCATCTCTTATCATCAGGGAAAGTTGTAGACAGCCAAACATTTCTCCTACAATGGTCACAGCAGGAGACGTGTTATTATATTGAGCTCATTTACGCCAGGCTCACACCAGCATTCACGCGAATCTGCATGAGACTTCGCTTAAGGCTAGATTCACACCTGTGCTGTGCTCTCTGTCATTGGTATACGCCGTGGGACCCGAATGACAAACAGCCTATCCGCTAAAACAGCGATTACATGCGGACACCATTACAGTCTATGGGGTTCATAGGTTTCGGTGGCTAACTGCATCTTTAGGCAGACAGGGTTTCCATCCTTCGGGCCCCTATGTGGGCGAGCGCTAGTGTGAACGTTCCTAATTTGCATCATTGTGCCGAATCCTCCAGAGAGGTATTTGCTCTTTTTGTTAATAGACAAAAGTCCATGCTCCAATTCAGAAAATGGACAAAGGTTATACTATAAGGAAAATCCCTTTAAATATAATTTAGTTTATTATTTTACCCATAATGCATGGTGTTCCTGCAGCGCAGTCCATTGGATCTTCTAGGTTGTTGTCAAAGTCAATCAATGGACACTGAGATACAGTATTGGCCCCCAGCCACGATACAGGGCATGGAGCCAACTGCTTCTGTTTCCATGCAGTGTATAGTATGGGTGTTGTATGTGAGATGGAATGGTGAAGCCATATTTGTTTAATACCTTATCAATAGGGTTGGTGGTGCATCCAAGATTTATGTATCTATGTCACTCATAGGAGAACTAAAAGGAACAGATGTGCAGTATATAACAAATATTGTGTCCTCAATAGCCATACATCCTGAAATCAGGACTTAAAGGGGCTGTCTAGTCTTGAAAAAGACTGGACAACCCCTGTAAAATAGGAACATGTAAGATCCAAGTCTGGTTGCAACCTCAGACTACCTAGTTCTGTCACTAAAATTAGTTTAGAATTAGACGTTTTTTTGGCTAGGGCAATCCATTTTTTCTGTGACCGCTTCAGTAAATTTGGGACAGTTGGCAACTTTACACAAATCTAACACAACCCTTTCCAACTATGGTGAATTAGAATCCCAGCAGGGGTGGTGTGACACTCCAATGGTAAAATGGGAATATGTATCAATGTCAGCTCTGTCTGTATTTTCCTGTCCACCATTGAGGCTGCAGCTAGTGTTATGTGTGCCACAGTAAGAAAAGGAGAAGAGCTGCAAAGAGCTCAGTGTAAGTATAACTTTTTATTGGCATGGCCCAACTTGTGTGGGGGGGGGGGGGGAGAAAGGGAACGTGTTCTCCAGTGGCCTCACAGTATAGGTTTCAACTTTGGCCCTCATACAGCATTATGGATATATGGAGAATGATACTTTGTGGGGGCAACTGAGAGGGCATTATACTGTGTTGTGGCAACTAAGTGGTCATATATAGAGATGAGTGAGTAGTACTCGATCGAGTGGTTATTCGATCGAATACTACGGTATTCGAAATACTCGTACTCAATCGAGTACCACTCTCTGTTCGAATGTAAAAGTTCGATGCAGAACCAGCATTGATTGGCCGAATGCTATACAGTCGGACAATCAACGCTGGTTCTTCTCCTACCTTTAGAAGTCTTCTCCGTGCAGCTTCCCCGCGGCATCTTCCGGCTCTTCATTCACTCTGCCAGGCATCGGGCCTGGGCAGAGTCGACTGCACATGTCTGCTTGTAGTGCGGGCATGCGCAGTCGGCTCTGCCCAGGCCCGATGCCTGGCAGAGTGAATTCAGAGCCAGAAGACGCCGCGGGGACGCTGCACGGAGAAGACTTCTCGGAGGATCCAGCCCGACCCTCACTCGTGGACTTGGTAAGTATAATTTGATCGAACGTTGCCTACCCCTGAAACAAGCATTTCCCCCCATAGACTATAATAGGGTTCGATATTCGATTCGAGTAGTCGAATATTGAGGGGCTACTCGAAACGAATATCGAACCTCGGACATTTTACTGTTCGCTCATCTCTAGTCATATAGTGTGTAGGGGACACTAAGAGAGCATGGCTATGGCACATTTACTGTGAGTGAGGGTGAAAGATGAATTTTGATATGTATTGGGTGGGTATAGGATGATAGGAGAGGTATAGTGCAGAAGTATAGTTTGGAATTATTTGATAAGGGTGCCCCAAATCTCATAAGGTTGGGATCTACTGATCTAAGACATGAGATGAAATCTGTAGACATGCTCTGTCACTTTAGCTCTATTAACATCAAGAGCCTCGCCATGCTTCAGCATAAAATCTAGAACAAGTGGCCGTTGTCTTCCAGTAAGTGGTGATACACAGTCATTCATTTTCGAGAACGACCACAACTCTGAACGAGTCTTACAGATTCCTTAAAGATATAAGTCTGAAATGCTGGCTAGGACTTGTCCCAATTACACTTACATCATATATAATGGGTCTTCCTAAGACGACTTCTTCAGTTCTATAATGAATATAGGGCAATGGCCTTGGATAACTCAATGTCATTTTCAGTAATATAACCTTTGAACTGTATTTCCTCTCAAAAATATTTATAGACAGATCCAAATATCGTCTTGTCCTGAATGTTGTTACTGTGGAATGGTCCCAAGACTAGACTTAATATAATTCATCCAAGTGACTCAAGCTACACTGAGGTTACTATATGGACCCATGTAGAGCCATCTGGCAGTGGGGAGAGGCAGTATGGCTTCTAAATATAGTATAATATATAATGTAATATAATATAATATGGCTTATAGAATCGTAAAGATTTGATATGCTGATACATATATACTGGGGGAAAGTTATTAAGACTGGAGATTCTTACGCTAGTCTTAATCACCAGGTGCACAACTTGCTAGATTTGTGGATTCCTGGCATCGGTTAAAGTAAATCTGGCAGATCGGTGTCACCTACATTACCATCCCACTCTGCCCACTAGCACAGAGGTCAAAATCCAAGATGCCAGGTTGAGGCACATTTTTGGCCACTTTCGAGGTACATAGTAAACGCAGGCCACTGTATTCAAAACTTTCATACGGCATCTAATGGAACATACCGCAACATTTTTTCTATTGGATATATACAGAATACTCTCCACATCTTCACAACCATGGTGGCCCTATTACACCCTGTACCAATAAAGCTGTACCGTCTGAATGAGGTCTAATACTGCAGCCCAGACCAGACCCTTTAAAGGTATTGTCCAGGTTAGAAAGATAGCTCTGCGTTTTTGTCCAGGAACGGCGCTACATAACCATTGGCAGTGACTGGTATTATATCTGATTGGTGATGGTCGAGAAAACTGGCACAAGCCATGGACAAAAGTGGCACTCCTTATTCATGCAAAAAAAGGAAGACCCTCTTCTCCAAAACCTGGATGACCCCTTTGAAGGAACACTAAATATCAAAATGAATGATAACAGTAAACAGGACATAAGTTCTCAGTTTGTCTGCCTGTTCCTGAAAGTGGTAGATACTCTACAGAGAACACAAGGATTACCGGCTGACCTGTGTCCTTACTGGCTGGAGAACAGCTGGGGTAGGGCCTAGGTAGGCAGGGTTTAACAATCTTTGTGGAGAGAGAGCAGAGGGGGGAGGCTCCTGCTGCAGCCAGTTATTTTTCAGCCAGACATAGGACAGTTAGGAGGTGTGCTTGAGTTCCAGGTACACAAGGAGAAATTTTTTTTATTGAACATACCTTTTTGTGTCAAAATGCTGACGAGAAAATCAACTTTTCTATATCAGATCAGCTTTTTGGCGTTTGGGGTGTGGCCACACCTGCCAAAGCATGTTTTTTGTTCGGACCTGTTAATGGAAGGGGGGGGGGATGTTCCTTAGGTCACTAACTTCCCTTAGAGCAGCATATAGGTTTAGAAGAGATTTTGGTGAAGGGCCCATGTGTGAAAACTACAGCAACCAGTTAGATTACGTCTTCCACTTGCAAAAAATTCTGTGCGATTGTTTATCTGAAACGGGGCTCTTTAAATGTCCCTATTTTTAGTAGTTTTTAATAATGCCATAGTGTCATGAATTACCCTTGGTTTGTGGAGCATTTTCTAGCTTGCACAAGATTAGGTTGCACAGGGAGTTGCTGCCATTAGGGATGAGTTCAGCACCGTCCAGCTGGTCAGCCTTCCTGTTTACAATAGACGCGGCCACATATTGCTGAGAAATATGCGTCGCTCCCTCATAAACCAGTCCACAATTTGGTCTGTGTATTATGATTTGTTTTCTTTCATGAAGCACCCATTGGGCACCCTCACTTATTAAAGGAGGGATGACTGTAAGGTTATCTATTCAAAACCAAGTCGGGAACATTCCATCATGACAAGTGCTTCTAGTTACAGAATAGGATGTCTTGGGAAAACATATCCGATAAGTGCACATCATACATATTCCCCTACAAGGACATGGCGATGTCATTCATTCAGTGCATTCACTAAATATCTTTATTTATGAGACCATAGACAAGGGATTACTTTGGCTGAGTCAGTTCAGCCATTTAGTGGTTTGAGAACCAGAATCAATCAGAGCTGTATTTCGGCGTACAAACAAGGGCTGATGCAGATATTTAAAGGGAACCTTTCACCGCCAACCCCAATTCTAGTTATTAACATCTGTTAATTGTCGCTGCTCCACTGATTCCAGCACAGTTGGAATTTTCTCTCTAGCCCCCACCGTTCCTGAGCAACAAGCGCAGTTATTTGGAGTCTAAATTGTGCTATTCAGACTCTGTACTGTCAAGTGGGTGGTGTCAGGCAGGGGGTGTGACTCAGAGCTCCAATCAGAGGCAGCCATTGTCAGCACAGAATCACACCCATTGTCTGCTCCTGCCTGATACCGCCCTTCAGGGTCGTTTTAACACATTGGTGGACCCTGTGCATGGGTTTCATAAGTGGCCCCCACCCCCATCACCACCACCACCTAGAAATATCTGACATGCAAAAATTCTAGTGCTCCCCCCCATGGCCATCACATAGTATAATGTGGCCAATGCCTCGCTGGTGGCCCCATAATGCCCCTCATAATGTCCTCCTTGAGACTGCCCAACAGATTTATTTCCCCCATCCTCCTGGTTGCCACCACAGAGTCATGTAAACCACAGCAGGTTTTCCTAACAGTATCTTGTCTCCCCAGGTTGCTCCCACAGTATCATGTCCCCCCAACTCCCAGGTTGACCCCACAGTATGCTTACCCACACTGTCATGTACCCCTCAGGTAGCCCCCAGTATTAGGTCCCCCCACCCCTCAGATTGCCCCCACAGTATGTCCCCTACAGTGTCATGTCACCTTTCCAAAAATTTCTTCCACAGTTTCATGTCCCCACTGTATATAATCAAATTAAAAAAAAAAAAAAAAACCTTATCACTAGGGTTGAGCCGATCTTGAAATTTCAGGATCGTTTTTAAAATCTGATTTCCGATCATTTTCCATTCGAACCCAATCCCGATCCCATTTACGATCCCAATGCAAGTCAATGGGATTTTTTAATAATCGAAGATCGGATTTTAAAAACAATCCTATTCACTACACAGCATGTAGTCCAAAAATTGAAACAATTTTTGGACTCCACGCTGTGTAGTGATTAAAAAAAATCCCCCCTGGTGTCTGCTTACCTGCACAGATCCGCTGCCGCTCCCAGTTCTTCTTAGTCTGGTCCGGCCTTGGTCTCTCCTTCACAGGCCTTCAGGGTGCCGCCACCTCCCTAGGCTAGTGTTAAAGATGATGGGAGTAGGCAGGGCTTGTTGTGGCTTAGGAGAGTGTGGGCGGTGAGATGTGAGTGCATCACTCACGTCTCCCGTCCTAGTACCCGCCCACACTCTCCTAAACCACAAGCCCTGCCTTCTACCAGCATCTCTATAATACTAGTTTAGGGAGGCGGGGGGGCACAGGGTGCTCTGAAGGCATGTGAAGAAGAGAGGACCGGATCAGAAGAGGGCAGCGGCAGCACTTCTGTGCAGGTAGGTTGAGCGAAGTTCGCTAGTAAATAGATACTACTACTAGTAGATAGACAAGTCAATGTACAGTAGTATGTATCTACTCGTGAACTTGCCTCGTCATCCTCACAGCAGCGCAGCACACAGTGTTTTACCGCAGCCTGCCACTCTTCTGCTTCGTCCCTGTTTTACCGTTTATTCAGCTGAGTATACAGTATACAGGGACGAAGCAGAAGAGTGGCAGGCTGCGGCAAATCCATAGGAATGAATGGACGCAGCCAGTACGCAAGGGGTTAAGCGGCCGGTCGCTTCCATTCATTCCTATGGGTGCTAAGCTTTTCCCACAATGATTGGCCAGTAGCTAAGCATTGTGGGAAATAACCTCCGATCTCGATCCCGCCCGAAAAGATTAGGATAGTGATTCTGATCACAATCATGAAATTTACTCAATCGTCGATCGGAATCCGAACATTTGCGATCGCTCAACCCTACTTATTACTCACCTTTTCTCGTTCCCCCATTTACTCTTGTCTCTGGTTCCAGAGTCTTCAAGGAGCAACATTTGCTTCCAGGACACCGGTAGGAAAGACAGAGGCTGGGTGGTGAAGCAGGGTGCAGACCACCACCTCCAGACGTCGATGAATTGGTGCAGACTGGACCTACTGCCCTGGACAGTGGGACAGAAAATTCAGGACTGTGCCGCTGTCCAAAGGGGGCCTCCGTGACCTTAGGGCCTGGTGCAAGTGCTCAGCTTCTACTTCCTAGGCCATGTAACATCACATACACAGGTCATATGGCCTGATCATAGATCAGTCCTATCCAAGTGAAAACACAGCCGATATACAAATGTACGGCACTGTGATTGGTAGATACTGAAGACACTGCAGGGCTAACCCAAATGCTGCAGCCTCTCCAAATAGCTGATCGTTCAGAGCCCCAAATGTTGGACCTCTGACAATATTTAATTGACACGAATAGCCTAAGGAAAACCCCTTTATGCTAAGGCCCCACGTAGTCAATCGTAGCTAAGAATGCACTGCATTTTTTTTGTGCAACATTAAAAAAATTTTCATTATTTTTCTCTGCTTTTTTTCTTCCCTTCAATATTTAGGGAAAACACTTCCCATTCTGCTGCTGACATTAACATGCTGCGATTTATAAAGATGCAGCTCTTTTTTACCACGATGGATAAGATTAACAAAATCTCATTCATTTTGCTTTTATTGTAAATCGCAGCATTTTTTTCTGCTGCATTTCTGCTACGTGCGGCCATAGCCTTAACATGCAGAGGCTGAAAACCTTCACGAACCTAAAAGTAGCTATATACCTTCAATAGCTGTCGCCAGAATAGCTATTCCTTCCATACACGCGCACACTCGGCTCAGTAGGGAGAGGAGAATAAGCTACTGCCAGACATCTGGTAGAGACAAAGAACAAAGAATCAGACTATAAGGAATACATTACAAAGGTGGACATACCCTTTAAATCTTCAGTCCTAAGATATTAACTCTGACTGTGCTGGAGGATTCCTGCCTGGCATCATGTCTGGGTATAATTACAATAGCACAGTTATTTCTGACCTTACATATGTTTACTAAGAGTGCAAAATATTCACATAAAAGAATTTTCATTGAAGTTAAGATCCATGAAAGTGGAATACACAAAAGCCATCTGCCGCATGACAAGAGGAGAATCCATGGCTTATTATGTGCAGTCCCCAAGTCACCCGCTCCTCACCACATTTGTACAGCATATGTACGGTGACACATGGCGGTAGATGTCTTCTACAGCAAAGGTGATGGTTCCCAGATATGTATGTTCATATACATAATACTGAATGTTTATACTCAATGTTGAGTCAGGGTCTAGTCAGGGGTGGTGGAATCTCCTGAGCAAAATTAAGATGATCTTGCATATAAATGGTTAAAGCTGGCCATGCACTTGAGATAGTGGTCACCCTTCTTGGCCAACAATTATTCCTTTCTGCTCCTTTGACCAAAGTGAGCATGCATGTGTTCTCAACAGGGAGAAGAGAATTGTTAGGATAACAGATGCAGTTCTGAGCTAATAGTGAGATCCAGTACTACAAGTACCAGATACACTGATCACACGATAAATACGACGCTGTGTGTCCAACCCCCCCCCGGGGGGCTGTATCAACTCCAACCACTCAGTGGTGTTCAGCACAGTCCCAGATGGTGGGGATGGACTTGGCTACACTGCTGGGCAGAGCGGTACGGGTCGGGAACCGCCAAACACACAAATCACAGTAGAATCTGACACTGAGATCTCTTACCAGCAGATGTTTTGGGTAGCGGTGCAAGTCCAAGGATCCAGAAGGCAGCAGCAGGTGGTCAAAAGGTGGCCGAATAAAGTCAAAGCGTAGTCATAAGGTCTGGGTCATCAACAAGAGGGCAACGCAGTACAGTGGGAAATCCAAAGGGAAGGTCAGGCAGACCGAGTGGGTAACAGGAGAGCAGTAGTAAATCGGTGTTCAGGAAACAGAGGTCTAAAGGCAAGCAGGGGTCATAAACAGGAGCAGGCACGGTACACAATCAAGAGGCAAAAGGCAAGGTCAGAGGTCTAAGTAAGGTGTCAGAGCACAGGTGGAACGCTTACTATCAGGATCACGAGGAAACACTGAATAGCCAGCGGCAGTCTGGAGCCAGAGCCATCATTAAATAGGCTCTGGCCCACTGCTAGGCCGAAAATCACAAGTCTCCTGTCCAGCATTGGAAGAGACCTGCAACCCCCGCACATCGCTGCCAAAGGTCCAGCCTGCCTCGCGAGACCAGGAAGCAGAGGGCTGGCAGTCTTCGCACAGCGCTGTGGATACTCCTAACAAGAATAAGGTATATAAGGGGAATCATGGTGGCTCAGTGGTTAGCAATGCAGCCTTATAGTGCTGGAGTCCTGGGTTCAAATCCTGCCAGGAACAACATCTGCAAGGGGTTTGTATGTTCTCCCCGTGTTTGCATAGATTTCCTCCCATTCTACTAAGACATACTGATAGGAAATAAAAAAATGTACATTGTGATCCCTATATGGGGCTCACAATACACATTTAAAAAAAAAGCCATTGAGAGGCCCTTTTGGTGGCAGCTTATGACCCTGGAGAACGAGAAAGTCAGGCGTATTTCAATCTGGTTGCACAATCCTTCTGTCCTCTTATATCTGCCATTGGAAAAAAGACAAGAATCCTTCATATTCATCAGATAGTTGATCGTTGTTGACCATTCTCATCACACCATTCAACTAATGTGCATGGACACCTAATAGGGGTTGTCCGTTACAGATCCCTATCCACATTGTCAGATTTCTGGGTGTCCAATCACTGGGACCCCCAGTGATCAGGGGAACAAGGGCCCAAAAGTTCTCCTGAAACCTTCTTGTGACTGCACTTGCATGGATGACACTCCATTCATTTCTGGGGAGTTTTCAGGACTGCAATATCCGGCAGCCCCATTACAGAGAATGGAATTCTGATCTTGCAAGTACATTGGGGTTTCATCTACAAGGAGGCGTCAGGAGTCCATGTTCTCCTGGTTGCTGGGGATCCTATTGGTCAGACCTCCAGCAATCTGACACTTACCCCCTACCTTGTGGATATGGCACAATCACTCCTCACCTTCTATTGTAACAGGTGAGGCCACACATAATCGAAATGTCGTGTCCATCCAAAAAAAAAAAATGTTTCCCCACGGTAAGGCCACAGACGGATACCGGCGGTTTGCTTTCCTTTCAACTAAATTGGTTTTTAAAACTGACCGCTGGGAAGCCGTCCCCTATCCAGTTTCCCCAGGGAATAGGAAGGAGACCCAGTGGGCGGACAGGGTCGCAAGTGTGAACAGACAATGTCTAGGGTAGATACAACTGTAGCAAACCTTCAGCTGTGAGAAGTATTAGGTCAGTACCGGTAACGCATATTCTATTATAATCTCCATTGAACCAATGCCATACATATTGGACGGCAGCACTACTGTGACGACGGCTGCAGATTTCCTGTATCTTATTATGTACACTAAAGACCAATTATTACAGGTCCCGGCGGTTCCTCTGGAATCTCGCAGACTACTTATTTGAATGAAGACTTCTTCCTTCTTGTATTATGACAGCTGTCCGGGGCTTGGCAGCTGACACACCAGAAGTCAGTGGCCCAGGATTCAGGTCTTGTTCACACAGCAGGTTTTTCTCAGCATGATCATATTTGATATTCTCACTTCATCTGTTCATGTATTTTCCTGATATAAACATATGGCAACTTCTTGTCCGCCTTATTTTATCCTTCCAGAGTTCTCGCTGTGTATGTAGTGTAACACTACCGCAGGCTGGCAGTGAGGCGGCTGGCAAAAAAGTGGCATCAGACTCTATGGGCATCCATAGTATGAGCATTATATTGTGTATGGGGAGCTTAGTCGCCCCCTCTCTGATAAAGTCAGTCTTGGAAAAATCCTACATACCCCCCTGCTTTCCCAATTAAAGAAAACAATGGTTAATGGGGGTCTCTCATAAATACAATCATCCCTGGAACCAGCTGGCTTTTCTCCGGTAACAGATGTCAGGGATAATGGCGGAACTATGGCTGCTATGGGGCCCACAACCTTAGGGGGCCTGGTGGGCCCTCACTGCTTTTTTTGTTTAATAGGCCGTTACTTGCTAGTTTACTCCAACAGATAACAGCACCTATTTTCTTACCGATCCCTGATACTGCCCATGGCTCCTGCATGTGTAGGCGCGATGTGATGACGTCACATTGGGCCTATAACTATGTGAGTGGAGTGAGAGAGCGGCGGGGGAGCATTGGAAGGTGAGTATAAGTATTTGTTTGTGTTAAACATTCAGGGGAACATAATGTAGGGGGCAATGCATGAAACTGGGGGAAGATGAGGGGGGGGGGGCAGCATGACACCGGGGCAGATGAAGGGGGGAATGGCATGACACCGGGGCAGATGAAGGGGGGAATGGCATGACACTGGGGCAGGTGAAGGGGGGGAATGGCATGACACTGGGGGTAGAGATGGGGGACATGAAACTGGGGACACAGATGGGGAGGACATGAAACTGTGGTCAGAGATGGGGGGACATGAAACTGGGAGCAGATGAAGGGGTTATATGAACTGGGGGAGAGATGGAGGGGGGGAATAGAATTTACAGGTGACTGTAGAAGGATTATACTGTGTGGGGGCACATAAAAAAATGAATGAGAATGGGCGGAGTCCACATAAATGTGGGCGGAGCTAAGTTTGCTGCGGCGTGCGCCGCATATTTTGTCCCTCTTTCATCTCTTCGAAAGTTGGGAGGTATGCACCACGCACAATGTTGTCGGCATAACACATCTGATTGCAGAGGCCGAATTATAGGCCTCAGCAGTCTGTAGTTTTATTTAAGAGGCTAAAGACCCTCGCTGGAGCCCAGGAGAGGTGAGTAACACAATTTTTTATGTTTGATCACCGCCCCTGTGCCTTCACTCTAAAGAGCTCCCAGAGTATAATAATAGTGGTGGTGAACCCCAAAAATTATGGGTTCAAACTTGAAAATTTTGCAAAATTTGTAAAGAACACCATAGGGGCCACTAGGAACATTATATTGTATGGGTCATTATACTTTGTAAAGATGCCCGTATGGGACATTATATTGTATGGAGGCCACTATGGGACATTATACTGTGTAAAGGGGCCACTATGGGACCTTATACTTAGGGAAGGGGCCACTATGAGACATTATACTTGGGGAAGGGGCCACTATGGGACCTTATACTTAGGGAAGGGGCCACTATGGGACATTATACTTGGTATAAGGGGCCACTATGGGACATTATACTTGGTATAAGGGGCCACTATGGGACATTATACTGTGTAAAGGGGCCATTATGGGACCTTATACTTAGGGAAGGGGCCACTATGGGACATTATACTTGGTATAAGAGGCCCCTATGGGACATTATACTTGGTATAAGGGGCCACTATGGGACATTATACTGTGTAAAGGGGCCACTATGGGACATTATACTGTGTAAAGGGGCCACTATGGGACATTATACTTGGTATAAGGGGCCACTATGGGACATTGTACTTAGGGAAAGGGGCACTATGGGACATTATACTGTGTAAAGGGGCCACTATGGGACATTATACTTAGGGAAAGGTGCACTATTGGACATTATACTTGGTGAAGGGGCCACTATGGGACATTATACTTGGTATAAGGGGCCACTATGGGACATTATACTTGGTGAAGGGGCCACTGTGGGACACTGTTCCCCATAAAATCTGTAGGGAATTAAAGTGATCGTCTTGGTAAGAAGACCCTATAAAATTAATCATACCATAGCCATGTTTCTAAGGTGAGTGAGAAAATGACATTGTGAGCCCCAACAGACCTGCCATGAATATATTACAGCCAAGATGTCAGACTACAGACTTGCCATGAATACATTACAGCTGACATGACAGCTTACAGACCTGCCGTGAATATATTACAACTCTGCAGACTATGTCGGTGCTATTTATGTATATAACAGTCATCCTGGTTCACTTTGTAATTCTAGTCTTTATATGAGTTCAAGATGCGGTTTTCATAGTCCGGCCACCATTACACATAGAAGGTCACATGTATATTAAGATTCCTAACACTTCACCTTCAAAGCCTCTGCAGTTGTTTTATCTGCCAACAGATTTTCGGAAACAGCAGAGGACTATTATTATCCAAACTGGGTTCAAAGGGAAGGAAATGCTTCTTTCTCAATGAATTTCCCAGTGACTGTCTTTCATTTATGGATCACAGAGATGGCATCAGGAGTTTCTGAACTGAAAACATATTTTGTGATCAAAGTGGAAGACAAAGGGGTCTCCTAACATTCATATGAGCCGTGACTGAAGAAGGGCATCCACCTCCAGGTCTACAGTGAAAGTTCACCCTTCAATCATTAACTTTCCCAGGGCTCGCATGTAACAGTATTAGCACAGGACCTTGCTTTTGTTGGGCACCATCAGTCACTCTGTAAATAATGTCCTTTCATGAGTTTCATAGGTTACAATGTTTGCAACGGAGAGAAGAAAAGAAGAACATTGTCCATGCTGTTCAATGCAAGCTATAATATTGAGTGTTTGTATGCGGACAATGACAACTTGGCTGATGTGCCATATACTGTAACAAATAAAATCGCTGCATTATATTAGTATAAAGTGTCATAATAAGATGTCTGAGTGAGCGCTTTGTGTTGGCACATTCCATAGTCAAGTCATTTAGAGGTGTTTTCCAAACCCTGACAGTAAACACTGTACATAGATAAGAAGGAGTTAAAATTAGGGGTAGTTCACACAGCGGAATCATAGGCTGATTTTAAGGTGGATTCTGTGACAAAATCAGCATTAGATTCTATCCTGATTCTGCCTCCCATTGTTTTTAGTGAGAGGCAGAGACCGACATAGGATGCTGAAAAAATAAACGTCCTACTCAATGCCATGGATGGTGTCTGATTCAGATGTAGAGTCCGCGGCACGAGACTCCCTTCTAATTAGGCTCAGAAAGACACTGAGTGGTCCCCCACTCACCCCATTATATGCTCCACAGTGGCCCCTCCACCCGTGTTATATACTCCTCAGTGGCCCCCGCACAGTATTATATGCTCCACAGTGGCCCTCCCACACACACACAATATTATATGCGCCACAGTAGGCCCCACACACAGTATTATATTCTCCACAGTAGCCCCACATACAGTATTATATGCTTCACAGTAGGAAAAACCTGGATAGCACACTGACTCACTTCTAATTAGGCCCAGAAAGACACTGAGTGACCTCCACACAGTATTATATACTCCACAGTAGACCCCCACACAGTATTATCTGCTCCACAGTAGACCCCCACATAGTATTATATGCTCCACAGTGGCCCCCACACACAATATTATATGCTCCACACACAGTATTATATTCTCCACAGTAGGAAAAAACTGGATAGCACACTGACTCACTTCTAATTAGGTCCAGAAAGACACTGAGTGGCCCCCACACAGTATTATATACTCCACAGTAGACCCCCACACAGTATTATCTGCTCCACAGTAGACCCCCACATAGTATTATATGCTCCACAGTGGCCCCCCACACAATATTATATGCTCCACACACAGTATTATATTCTCCACAGTAGCTCCACACACAGTATTATATTCTCCACAGTAGGAAAAACCTGGATAGCACACTGACTCACTTCTAATTAGGCCCAGAAAGACACTGAGTGGCCCCCAAACAGTATTATATGCTCCACAGTAGACCCCCGCACAATATAAAGTTGTATAACATTTAAATTTTATGCCTGGTTCATATCTGCGTTCGGTATTCGGTTCAGGGAGTCCGCATGGGGATCCCCCGAATGGAATACCGAACGCATTGACAAGCGGTGGGCAGATGTGAATCGGGTCTTAGGCTAAGGCTGAGCCCACATGTTGCAGAAAATCTGTTTTTTGTTACCAATTTGGTTCCACATTTTTCAGTCCAAGAATATATAAGAAATATAAAGGAAGTTCTTATACTTCTCCCTTCAGGCTTTGGCTCAAAAACTTTGTTGAATGCTACAATACATAGAATATGTATTTCTCATGCGTAGAAAATGTATTCAAACATTTCTCGGAGGAATAATAGAGGAACGGGACAACGAAGACCTATAAATAAAGATATTCCAGAATTGTTGTGCCATGAGGAATACAAGTAATTAGTTAACCAGACATGTCAGGAGAGGGGACAGATTTAAATTTTGATCCACAAATTATTCCTAAGTCTTTGCATATATTAGTCAGCACTAGGGGGCAGTATTTAATATGGTTGTCATTTGCTAATTCATTAATGTTAATGCAGCCCCAGTGACTTATACACAAGCTATGACAATGTCTCTGCTCCCAGCTCACGTGCACATGGTTTCACAACCTTACCACAACTACATAAAGCTTCCATTATAACACATGGTTGCGGCGAGCTTGTTGTGGCATCTTCTGGCATTACTACATTCTGTTGCCATGGCTCAGAACCGCTTATCATGGCATTAGATACTGTGTGAAACTGGATCCATTTCAGACCTAGTTGGACAAGTTCCAGCTGTGGGACACATTCTAGTTTGTCAAGAGGCTTCAATCAATCATTACACAGGTCAACAAAAAAAAAAAATTTACTGGTGTCCAAAATATTTTAATGAATTTGGGGTATTTTTGGGGTGCTGATTCTGAATATGCTATCAGTTTTGCCAGATTGGCTCAAGTTTTTGAGATTTTTGGTATCTTATTTATAGCACTTGTTGGTAAATGCGACGCATCATCTCATTAATTTCTTTGGATTAGTACTTGAACTGAGCAGTTCTCAATATAGTTTTTTGTTAATTAGTGTTCTAAAAGTTTGTTCATAGCTTGATTTTTGCACTAACTTTATGTTGTTGTCTGTTTTCCAGTGAAAAGCATGAGCTCATCAAGAAGAAGTTGTCTTAACGATCCAGACTCATTCTGTTACATTTGTGGTGAATATACACTGCAAAAACATAGAAGAAACATAACAGACTTCATAAAAAAAGTGTATTTGGCCTATTTTGAGGTTATGCTTGGGGACCAAGACAAGTCTTGGGCACCACACATAGTGTGCAAAGCATGTATCGAATTATTACGAAAATGGAGCAAAGGACAAAGAAAAAGCTTCAAATTTGGTGTTCCAATGGTGTGGAGAGAGCAAAAAAATCATCATGATGACTGTTATTTCTGTGCAGTGCAAGTGCAAGGATTCAATAAGCATAAGAAACGAAAATGGGAGTATCCTAACATGGAATCTCAAATCTCAAAAACTTGAGCCAATCTGGCAAAACTGATGACATATTCAGAATCAGCACCCCAAAGTTACCCTAAATTCGTTGAAATATCTTTGGCCCCAAAAATGCTGTTGACCTGTGTTATCTTCACAATATAGAAGTAATATTAACCCTTAAGTACTATCATGGTGTCTATCATAATGATATGTGCATGGTAGTGGGGTATGATAGACACCATGATAGTACTTAAGGGTTAACGCCACAATAGGAACAGATAAGTCCAAGGGCAGACACTGAATTTTCCATAGTGGATTTACTGGGAGCACAGTACAAAGCCCCCTCGATGTTCCACATATAATAATACCCCCTCGGTGGCCTCCACATATAAATCAACTGTTCTCAGTAGTCGATATGTACAGAAAATGGAGCAGAAAGCAGGCAGCTCTGTTATCTTTGTAGTGGCCAAACCAACATGGGAAGAATATGCAAATCGGACTTCCATGATGTAATTAGGATGTCAGTGCCTCAGGCATGCACACCAATAGAGGGCGCTGACTGAGAATGTGCAAGTCTATCTTCCATGATGTAATTAGGAAGACAGAGTCTCAGTCAAGCAAACCAATAGAGCATCATGCCGACCTTCTCAGAGGCCTTTGTTTGCAATGATGTTGGGATTATACCAGATCCAGTCTTCTCAGCCAAGGACAGCTGTTTCAATGTATTTGCATCTCGTCAGCTTGGTGCAGAGAGGACTGATCTAGCAGAGATGAGAGGCTTAGACAGGGTTAAGGGGATATCGTCACTCCATAAGGAGAGACCACCATATAGGCGTGTGGAGTCTTATTAAGCCATGAGCGCTCCACTGCATACTTGAGGCACTGGCATCCTAATTACATCATGGAAGTCAGATTTGCATATTCTTCCCATGTTCCTTTGCAGTAGAGCGCTCATGGCTTAATAAGACTCCACACACCTCTATGGTGGTCTCTTCCTATGGAGTGACGATATCCCCTTAACCGTGGCCAAACCAAGTCAGTGCAGCTTAGCTGCTATTCAAGTGAAGGGAGCTGGAGTGCAATATCCTGGTCTGGCCACTACACATAGAACAGCGCTGTCTGCTTCCTGCTCCATTCTCTCTATATTGACTGCTGAGAACAGCTGTGGTGGGGGCTCTGAATGTCTGATTTTCACTGATCTGATATTGATGACCTATGTTTAATGATCCAGGGCCATCAGCCTAAATGATTTTCTTCTTGGACAAGGAGTAACTCAAGCATCTTATGCGCACAGCTCCATCTCCTTCCTGTGAATAAATATTAATTGACTTGTCACATGAGATTTCAATAATCCTACCCGGAATAAATCATTAACTAAATCTCTGGACGTGAGCGACAGACACTGCTGAGAGCTGGAGCCGTATAAAGTGAAATAATCTGTCCACACGATCAGAAAGTACAATGATAGTGTAAGCGGAGCACGTTCCTGACTATCGGCGGACACAATAAATCTAGATCTCTGCCAGCTATTACACAAGTTACTACAACACAAAGTATACAAAGAGTCATGGTCATGTAATATCCCACAAATTCATAACAAATCGTGTGGTGTTTGCTGCGGATCGTAATGGCGACTTCACTATTGTCCCAACTACACCACATGTGAGGTGCATGCAAGAGACTGTAAGGAGTCACGTGGAGTTCTGCAGAGTAACCTGAAGTTCCCACGCACCAATGCCAAATCTGTAAAAGGACCCCCTCTACCAATTTCTGGTTTCTTATTGAGCAGGGGGCCCCCTTCAGGCACAACGGAAAGGTACGACTGCTACATCTGCTATGGGTTTTGGAGATTCTGTTGCAGATTCCATCAAAACAGATTGGAAAATTTTGCAGGCATGGGCACCATAGTAGATACCTTACAGATCCCACTATAATCAATGGGGTCCGTAGGGATTCGCTTGTATCCATCAGTAGCATCATTTTATAAGGGGTTATGTATTTGTCCTCCATACTGTGCCTGGTGGTCCAAAAGACTATGAACAATACTCCAGGAGAAGGTTGGCAATGCCTTACGTATTTATGAAATGGATTGTCCCTATTAATATGCATGGATGTAATAGAGAAGCTAGCCCCCTATTTGGAATCAGTGGTGAACCTAGCCCCTCTGCTGCCTGAGGCAGGTGATCAAAAGACGCCCACTCCGAGGGAAAGAGGGGGTTGGCATGATATGGTTTTTCTTTTGATCGTCCGCAACAGGCAGCGGGGGGAGGGAGGTGCTAGCGGTAACATTAAAGTGAATACAGTGCAATAATATGTATTTTGTTACTTACAGGAGATGTCTTATAGCAGAAGGAGAAGCGGGGAGCGGCCCTGAGCAGGCCTGGGGAGGTAGGTACCATATATACTCGAGTATAAGCCGAATTTTTCAGACAGACAACCAAAACACCCTCTCCCCTTCCCCAGCACCCAGCAACTACTGCAACTACTACCCCCCCCCCACCCACCCTCGGCTTATACTCGAGTCAGTAAGTTTTCCCAGTTTTTTGTGGTAAAATTAGGGGTCTCGGCTTATATTCGGGTCGGCTTATACTCGAGTATATACGGTAAATAGGTCGCCTCTCTTTGCCTCATTAGAGGTGCGGGCCTGCTTACCATGATGAAAGTTCTCTTTGCATGTGCTAATGATTGATATCTGTTATATGACACACACACCATGGGATCCAATAGTCACTAGACATAAGATGCCATGAACCAGCAAGGCTACACTGAGGGCTTCTCAGGAATGTCTTCTCTCCTCCGCTTTTACAGCTGGCTTGCATTCTCTTATCTTTTAGATGAGGTTGTAACTATTCCTGAAATTGATTCTGATCTGGAACACAGGTCATTGCCTTTTGGAATTGTGATGCTTGACTTGCGAGAGTCAGTAACATCTGGGTACTGCGCTTATAAATAGAGTCTATGTGATAGGAGGATCTGGTCCTATTACGAGAGTTTATAATGTACTGGCCAAATGAATTAAAATGTAACTCCAGTAAAGCCTATGTGTCATTTCACTTGACTGTCCTGGATAAGGTGCCATGTGTGTTTACATGAGGAGTTACGCTATTTCTGGCTTAGACTTTGCACTATTTAGCAGTTGTCCCCTATGTAGGCTCTGTCTGTTTGAAGTTCTCCCTGAGCTGGTGGATGGATACTATCTGCCATAGTATATACAGTACACAGATAAGAATCTGCTCCATGATTGCCTCTCTCTTACTGAGTAACTGCCCCAGGACCATGCAGGACATATATGGAGAAGTACTGACTGACTAAAATACTTTGAAAGAATCCCCTGTTTAGCTCCCGTGTTTTTGCCTCTATCTCTCTATCCCACTCCTCCCTCTCTCCTCTCCATAGACTTTTAGAATAATGCACTATAAGTCATGTGACCTGCAGTACATCTGGACTCAGAGAACGCAGAGATTTTCAGAGTGCAAATCAGTTTATCAGTAGAATTTTTCCCTTCATGGCATTGGAACTGATACCAGTATTAAAAGTGAAGTCATTTTCTGGGTTCCAATTAGGTAACGGACTGATCTTTTGTTACAGGAAGGTAGCAGGAAACTAAAAATTAGGAGTTAAATGAGTTCTCTGCTTTGGACAATCCATACTTATTAGAAGGGTCCTTTGACATCCAGGCATTGGCGCGAGACAGAATGGGCACTGGAGGTAGGCAACAGAGTCCCTGGGACAGGTGAGTGGGCTTTTTTAAATGTATTTTTGTAGCTATTATGCTGAGGCCCCACATTGCAGAAATGCAGCCTTTTTTTGTTGTTGCAGATTTTGCTACTTTTTTTTTGAGCCGAGGTCAGGAGTGGATTGAGTAGCAGAGAAAAGTATCAGAACTTTCTATATATTTTCCATTTCTTTTGTAGCCATTTTTGGCTTTGGCTCAAAAAAATGCAGCAAAATCTGCAACAACAAAAAAAAGCTGCATTTCTGCAACGTATGGCCTCAGCCTTGAACCAGGTATCAGTATTTTTGGCAGTGTGGGCAGTTGCCAAGTCCTGCTGGAAGGGAGCATGAAGTGCTCTATAATGTCCTGGTAGACCGTGACGGCTGTGCCGACTTTGGACTTTGGATATAACACAGTGGACCAAAATCAGCAGATGACATGGCTCCCCAAACCAGAAACTTCACACTGGAACTCCAACAACTTGGATTTTGTGTCTTCTCTCTCCTCCAGACTCAGGGATTTTCTATAAAAAATAAAAAATAAACACGGACAACCCCTTTAATTTCCAAATGAAATTTAAAATTTAATTTAATCTTAAAACAGGATATTGGACCACATTTCTCCTCAGCCCAGATAAGAAACCTGCTGAAGCACCGTGACCTCTTCATATACCATATGTTTTATATATCAGCTGCATATGGTTTCATTATTTTTTTTATTTATTATGCTTACTTATATAGCGCCATCATATTCCACAGTGTTTTACAGACATTATCAGTCACTGTCCCATATAGGGATCACAATCTACATTCCCTATCAGTATAGAATACCTGGAAAAAACCCAAGGAGAACATACAAACTCCTTGCAGATGTTGTCCTTGGCTGGATTTGAACCCAGGACTCCAGCATTGTAAGGCTACAGTGCTAACCACTGTAATTACTGCCTTGTCCTATGCAAGTAAACAGGTTGTAATCACATTGCACAGTCATCCTAACACAGATGGTGTGTAGGACAGCATGGTGGGTCAGTGGTTAGCACTGTAGCATTGCAGTGCTAGAGTCCTGGATTTGAATCCTGCCTAGGGCAACATCTGAAAGCAGTTTGTATGTTCTACCTATGTTTGTGTGGATTTCCTGCCACACTCCAAGGACATACTAATAGGGGGGAAACAGGTAGTGTGAATAGGGTCACAGTGCTTGTGCAAATTCTGCAGTTCCTTCAGCTGATCAGCAGGGCTCCTGGGTGCTGTACCACCACTGATCGCTTACTGATGACCTATCCTGATACTAGATCTTTAATAGTGAGGTATTAAGAATACCCCCTTTAAGGGGTCATCCAACTCTTAAAATTGAAGATAGGCTATCAAACTTAGATCCTGGCTGTCAGGAGCCCTGCTGTTTGCCTGTTCCCCAGAGCCTGCAGTTCCCAGTATTGTTGTGAGTACTATGGATTTACGTCTTTCAAGTCTATGGGACACCGCTATAGCACCCATAACCATCACTAGTAGAGATGAGCGAGTACTGTTTGGATCAGCCAATCCGAACAGCACGCTCGCATAGAAATGAATGGACGTAGCCGGCACGCGGGGCGTTAAGCGGCCGGCCGCCGTCAAAGCGGAAGTACCAGGTGCATCCATTCATTTCTATGGAGCGTGCTGTTCGGATCGGCTGATCCGAACAGTACTCGCTCATCTCTAATCACTAGCAATAATAAGCTATAGGGATGGGGTAAGGAGCCCCAGGAGAAGTTTGCAGCAAGATTTTAGCTATGTCACTGAATAAATGTCTAAAGATGCCCAAATTTATCATATAGGGCGACCAACTGATACATTTGCCTAATTTGTCTAGTTTTAAGGTGTCTAAATGTGAGACAATATTAATATACTGTATCTGCCCCATTGAATATAAACTGTGTGATCCCTCTTGACCCTGTTGTCACATGTATCCCGGACCTCGTTCACATCATCAGGTCAATGCTCCTATATAGTCAGCACATTTATGTCCTCCTGTTATGTCCATTCCAATGATGGTACAAAAAAACAGATAACTGGTAAAAACATAAGTGTGTCCCAGTGCAAATGTTATACAAGGGCACTATGTACAAACCAGTGACTGTAGGTGTCACTCATACACAGGAGATCATTGCATGGTGGTTGTTTGTCATTGCCATCATATTTGATAAGGTTCTGGGGATATTATCACTAGAGATGAGCGAGTACTGTTCGGATCAGCCGATCCGAACAGCACGCTCGCATAGAAATGAATGGACGTAGCCGGCACGCGGGGGGTTAAGCGGCCGGCCGCCGTCAAAGTGGAAGTACCAGGTGCATCCATTCATTTCTATGGAGCGTGCTGTTCGGATCGGCTGATCCGAACAGTACTCGCTCATCTCTAATTATCACTAGATCACCTTCACAGGCGTATGGAGACTTACAAAAGCCTTTTTTGCTCCTTTGGGGGAATTATGGGAAAAGTATTTTGCATATTTTTCTCATATGTGATTTTGATACTACCATGTGCATGATGATAACTGGCACAGAGACTTTAAGTATATAGACGTCTGCCCAGGAAAACGGGTGAGTCTGGCAATCCTCAAGTTGAACTAATAGTTTGCAGCTTGGTATTTTTACAATATCCCACAAATCACTTAGTGGCCTTGGGAACCCAATGGTTTATAATGGAGCGTCACAAGCCAGGGGTGAATACCAGGAATCTCCAGACACAAGGTCTAAGGTCACTTGCAAACTGTAAACACTCATATAGATTAAGCCAATGGCTTATATTATAGAGTAAATGTATATACGTACAACAATAGTAAATATTTAGGTAGATGACAGCGATTAGGACGGCGAATGTCATTACCATAAACAGCGCTGCAGTTATCTACCATAAAGCAGTGTTTATTGGAAAACTATTCATAGTAACTAGAGATGAGCGAACACTATTCGGAACAGCCGTTCCGAATAGCACGCTCCCATAGAGATGAATAGAAGCGGCCGGTATGCAGACTTTGCCAGTGGCCGGTTGCTTAACCCCCCGCGTGCCGCCCACATCCATTCATTTCTATGGGAGCGTGCTATTCGGAATGGCTGTTTCGAATAGTGTTCGCTCATCTCTAATAGTAACCCCTTTAAGGATCAAGCAATATTTCATTTTTCCTCCTCGTACTGTCATCTTTTACATTGTAGTTTTTAAAGTGAAGGTGTTAGCAGTAAAAAAAACTATTGCTTAAAGGGGTTTACGGGATAATCTATATCTATCTATCTATCTATCTATCTATCTATGAGCTGGAGATACATTGAAGACAACCTGCCTTGACACAAAAATTTCCTGCCTGGGTCCGAGTGTTCCCGACCATCAGCCTCTTACTGTAGATCACTAGAGATGAGCGAACAGTGTTCTATCGAACACATGTTCGATCGGATATCAGGGTGTTCGCCATGTTCGAATCGAACACCGCGTGGTAAAGTGCGCCAAAATTCAATTCCCCTCCCACCTTCCCTGGCGCCTTTTTTGCACCAATAACAGTGCAGGGGAGGTGGGACAGGAACTACGACACCGGGGCATTGAAAAAAATTGGAAAAAGTCATTGGCTGCCGAAATCAGGTGACCTCCATTTTAGACGAATAGTGGATTTCAAATCCAGGTCATATGAGAATGTGAACTTTGTGACTATGAGACAGGGATAGCTGTACAGGCAGGGATAGCTAGGGATAACCTTTATTTAGGGGGGAATGTTATTAAAAATAACTTTTTGGGGCTCTATCGGGTGTGTAATTGTGATTTTTGTGAGATAAACTTTTTCCCATAGGGATGCATTGGCCAGCGCTGATTGGCCAGAGTACGGAACTCGACCAATCAGCGCTGGCTCTGCTGGAGGAGGCGGAGTCTAAGATCGCTCCACACCAGTCTCCATTCAGGTCCGACCTTAGACTCCGCCTCCTCCAGCAGAGCCAGCGCTGATTGGCCGAATTCCGTACTCTGGCCAATCAGCACTGGCTAATGCATTGTATTGGCGTGATGAAGTAGAGCTGAATGTGTGTGCTTAGCACACACATTCAGCTCTACTTCATCGGGCTAATAGAATGCATTGGCCAATGAGCGCTGGCCAATGCATTCTATTAGCTTGATGAAGCAGAGTGTGCACAAGGGTTCAAGCGCACCCTCAGCTCTGATGTAGCAGAGCCGAGGCTGCACAAGGGTTCAAGCGCACCCTCGTACTCTGGCCAATCAGCGCTGGCCAATGCATTCTATTAGCCCGATGAAGTAGAGCTGAATGTGTGTGCTTAGCACACACATTCAGCTCTACTTCATCGGGCTAATAGAATGCATTGGCCAATCAGCGCTGGCCAATGCATTCTATTAGCGTGAACTGAGTTTGCACAGGGGTTCTAGTGCACCCTCGGCTCTGCTACATCAGATTGCTACATCTGATGTAGCAGTGCCGAGTGTGCATCAGATGTGTAGTTGAGCAAAACTGACTCAGCACTGCTAAGTCTCTGCATTCGCATAGGAATGCATTGGCCAGCCTTCGGCCAATCAGCGCTGGCTCTGCCGGAGGAGGCGGAGTCTAAGGTCGGACCTGAATGGAGACTGGTGTGGAGCGATCTTAGACTCCGCCTCCTCCAGCAGAGCCAGCGCTGATTGGTCGAGTTCCGTACTCTGGCCAATCAGCACTGGCCAATGCATTTCTATGGGGAAAAGTTAGCTTGCGAAAATCGCAAACTGACAGGGATTTCCATGAAATAAAGTGACTTTTATGCCCCCAGACATGCTTCCCCTGCTGTCCCAGTGTCATTCCAGGGTGTTGGTATCATTTCCTGGGGTGTCATAGTGGACTTGGTGACCCTCCAGACACGAATTTGGGTTTCCCCCTTAACGAGTTTATGTTCCCCATAGACTATAATGGGGTTCGAAACCCATTCGAACACTCGAACAGTGAGCGGCTGTTCGAATCGAATTTCGAACCTCGAACATTTTAGTGTTCGCTCATCTCTATAGATCACGTGTCTGTGTGTAGGTGGCCGTCAGTCTAATCCTGGCTGTCAGAATTAGTATTCTACACATTATAGACCAAGTTTGTCCTTGTCACTTATTAACCAATTACTCAAAGTTAGAGCACAAAACAAGTCAGAGTGACTCAAGTGCAGACTAAAGTTCAATGTTGTGACTGTTCTGTTTCTGAAGGGGGATTGTTCGTGAGCCAGAATTAGATAGTAAGCATGGTAACATAGCGTCATCCTGAGAGCTATGCTGTGGCCATAGGATTAGGATAGTTATTGAGAAAACTGGTGCAAAAAGTTGCTGTTAGCAGTAAACGTGTCCTCTATAGACACCACCATGTGTATGGACCCCTAGTAGTGTTGTAGTACTTTTGGACTCCTGAGGCTCTGGCAATTATTACCTCTGTACCCCCTATAGCTACACCCCTGGTCATAACTGTTAAAGAGGACCTTTCATGGATTTGGGCACATGCGGTGTTATATACCACTGGAAGCCGACAGTGCGCTGAATTCAGCGCACTGTTGGCTTTCCCGATCTGTGCCACGGGTGAAGAGCTATTGGTACCGGAACCGAAGGGCGTTTCTGACACTCTGTCAGGAACGTCTTTCTCCATAGCAGCGCCAATAGCGCTGTACTGTGTGAGCGGGGAGGAACGCCCCCTACCCCTGCTCACAGTGCTCGTCCATAGACGAGTATTATCAGGAGAGGAGGGGGGGCGTTCCTCCCCGCTCACACTGTACAGCGTGATAGGCGCTGCTGTGCAGAAAGATGTTCCTGACAGACTGTCGGAAACACCCTTCTAACTGTGAAGAGCAACGGTACCAGGACCGCTAGCTCTTCACCCGGGGCACAGATCGGGAAAGCCGACAGTGTGCTGAATTCAGTCTTTCCAGCTGCATATAACACTGCATGTGCCCAGATCCATGAAAGGTCCTCTTTAAGACTCCTCTCCTCTGTGCAGAGAAGTAATTTGAAGCTCCGGGGCCCCACAATGCAAAATCTGGAATGGGGCCCCTACTTACCATGTGTTGATGTTTTCGTATATTCTGCACAGAGAACTAAATGATCCTGAAGTCTTCCTTCCTTCTTTCTTCTCTTCCTTAGCTGCTATGGACTCCTAGTATATCTTCTCTTCTCAGCATATGTGTGTCTACTTCTGTAATATATTACTGTGTATTATCCTGTATCTGTATTACTATGCTGCTGTAACTATGCTGCTGGGACTATTAAAAGATTATCTTATCTTATTGTAAGGGCTACCTCTGCATCCCCTATAGCTATGTCCCTGCTTCTATAATAGATAATCAGATGGTCGCCATATTATATCTCTATGTATATTAATAGATCACAGAGAACAAGCGCTTTGCTGATCCTTTCTGACTTTGAGGCTGACCCATAACAGCCCTGATGTCAGCATACACTATATGAAAATATCGCTATAAGAAAGCGAGGGAAGAATGAATATACACAGTAACGTCTAGTTCTGTGCATTGACATGAGGATGACATCTCATCTGATGGGAATCAGCTGCATAACTTCTGGGAAAATCGTGACCTCTGAGATCGAAGACAATTCACTGCCCCGACTCCTTCCAGAAATGTCTTGATATCTCACTTGTGTAATGATCCCTTATATGTAGACTGCTTGGTCAGCCAGAAAAATCACAACACACAATAAAGAACAGATCCGAGGTTACGAAGATATAGTGTGGGGTTTCTACTAAATTGCACCATGTCCTATTTGTGGCCATTTGTGTCCTTTGCCATTGCCCATTCAAAGGAATTTTAGGAACATTTCCTAAAACCGCTTATTAAAGAACAAGCCATAAAATCGCCACCAAACCACAGAATGAGTCTTATGGTTAACCCATTCATACATGTAATAAGTGATACTGAAGAGACCTTGTATGTGTTACTATAATAGACCCCCTTAAGAGTGCTTAAGGGTCCTAAAACCGACAACCAGCTAGTATTACCGCAACAATTGAGTGGCCGCCCTCTGGTTTGCTGATGGACCCATTGGCCACATCCACTGCTCCTTTTACAACATTAAAAGTTTATTGAAAATTTTTCATTAACACATATGTGGGGATACATCAGCAGAGGAAGGGGGGGCAGGGGAAGGGCATAACCTGGAACAGGAGATAAGAGAGGGGAATCGGCAAAACGGAGCTGCAGGGGAGATAAAGGGAACAACACAATACACTGAGGCAGCAGAGTCAAAATACAATCATGAATATAACAGGTAGGTATCAAATGAACCAAAAAGAAAAAACCTTGGTGAAAGAGAAGACTCCAAGTGAAAGAACAAAGTCAGGGAGACACAGAAGGGAAGAAGGAATGGAAATCAGCGGAGTAGTAGAAGTGACACCACAGGAGCCATGACTGTTGGTGCACTCTATCGTCCTGGTGAAGCTCAGCCATCATGCTTTCCATAGAATGTAAGATAAGGATTTCCTTAAGCCAAGATAGAAGTAGGGGGGGGGGTTGGGGACTTCCATAACCTAGTGATGACCGTACTAGCTGCGACTAGCATGAACCCTATAAGTCTACGGGTGGCTTTCCTGAACTCACGGGAGAAGATGGAAAGGAGCAACAGAACGGGATCGTCCCGCAAATCGACCCCCGTAACCTGTAGGATAATTTGACAAACTCCAGACCAGAAGGGGAGAAGGAGGGGGCATCCCCACCAGATGTGAGCCATCGTATTGCGTTCAGTGTGACACCTCTAACACCTATCAGAAGTGGAAGGGTAAATCTCATGGAGGACAGCCAGAACTCTGTACCAACTAGAGAGTATTTTATAGTTAGTCTCTTGTGCCTTGCACGATATGGAAAACTTGTGGCACGCTCGGAAGGCAGAGAACCATGCTTAGTGGGAGCGAGACCCCCAACTCTCTGTGAACATAGGCAACGCACCATCAGAATCCTCCACCAACCAACTGTACAGAAGGGAGACAGTGGGGGTGAGAGGTAGAGAGGAAAGACAAAGATGTTCAAAAGGGAGTAGAGCCCACTGCTCCTTTTAAGACCACTTTCAGATGACCCAAATGCCTGGCCCATAATCGTCTCTCACTCACTGGCCACATAAGTAATAAGCCCCTAATCCCTGGGTGGTCCACCTCTGGGACCCCCATGGATCATGAGAATGGGGTCCCTTGTTTGAATGGAGTGATAGATGTGCACGAGCTCTGTTGACCCATTAAAAGTCTATGAGCCTGATGTAACTTGTAATGTGTTTTTTTGGGGATCCTATTCAGTGGTTACATTTAGTGGGTCTCTCATGGTTATAGATGACCTTTAAAGGGGTTTGCCCACTAAAGCAATATGATAGGGGATAACTTGGCATCCCATCACTTACACCCCTCACTGATTAGGAGAACGTGGAACTTTTATCCCTATTCTGAATGAAGTCATTTTAATTGGAACAGTTGAAGTACAGCGCTCACCATCTCCTGCGCTCCCAATTAAATAAATGGAGTGGTGCATGTGCCGCCCGCCCACTGCTTTCTTCAGAATAGGGAACAAAAGCTCCGTGTTTTCCTGATCTGACTGTTCAGACCCCCACTGATCTGCAAGAAAATGCGTTTCAGGATTTTTCATTGCGTTTTTTCTTTCTCTATTAAATCTATAAGCAAAATGCAAATGTTTCCGCAGGAGTAATTGACATGTTGCATTTTTTGAAAACCCAGTTCTTCGCAGTGTGTGAATGAACTTTAAAACACAGCATTTTTTTTAGCTGTGTTTTCCTCAGAGATAGTGCAAAAACAAAACCCATACTCCCCTGTCCCCGCTGCTCCGCCGTCTCCCAACACAGTCCTGTCCTTTTGATCCTTCGACTTGTTTTGGTGGAAATCCTCACCCCGGGGACAGGTGAGTATGGACAGGACAAAACATCGGGGACAAGTGCAAATGTTTTTCTCCAGCTTCCTTTTAAGTTAGGTAAGGGTTTAGATTCTAGAAATGGGCGAAACACCCAAAATTTGTTTCAACAAATATTCATGAAGTTTAGGGTTCCAGTTTGTTTTGCACCAAACCTGTTTGCATAGAACTGGAAATGCTATTATTATACTATAGGTTCTCCGCAGATCCCTGAGTATAAGTGAAGGCCCAGAGGAGGTGAGGAAGGATAACACTTATCTTCACCTTGCCTCACTTCTTCTGGGTATCCTTGTAGTGTTTAGCGGACTCCCTTCATCTTCTTCAGGCCTCTTCCAGGCTCAGGCTGATGTTCCAGGTCTGGGACTGGGCCTCAGTGGTAAACGTGATGGCAACCAAAGGTTGAAAGGGGCCTGCAGAGGACGCCATGGAACCGCTGGATACCCAGGAGAGGTGAGACAAGTGGGTATAAGTGTTTGTTATCTTCTCTAACCTCCATACATTATAATAAGTGGATCTCTACTTATATTGTGGGTTGTGAGGAGTCCTCAGAGTATAATAGTGTTGTATTTGTGATGAATGCCAAAGGTTTTTGTCAAATCTGTTTGCAAAAACTTTTGTAAATTGCGGGTCGATTCCAGTTTTTTAAAAAAATGGATTTACTGATCCCTACTAGATTCAAAGAACTGAGTCTCACCCGTAGTATAATCCTTATGGGACAATATGTCTCTGGGCGGCAGGGACTCCTAGCAGCGTAGATGAGTTTTATGCTCGGAGTCCCATGACTGAGTGCGCAGGCTGAGGCTCTACCAATGGGGGGTCCTGGGATGCTGCAGGTCCTATCCTGCTCCATGAAAGAATAGAACCCCACACTGAAATCAATGGGGGATGAAGGTTCATGGATGACACTCATGGATGAGTAGAAGAAGAGGACTTAAATGGGACTGAGCTTTAATACCAGGCGCAGCACACAAACAAGAATGGCACTGTTTCTAGGGGCAAAATATAGATAAAAAACATTTTTTTCTAGATTGAATGCTAAGAATGGGAACAAGGTAGGGTACACATTAATAAACTTTACATAAAAGGAGAATTCCCCTGTAACATCTTCCAGATGATACTGAAATGCGTGGTATTTGTTACATTCCCCCGCCATGCTGATCATGTTAGTTACATATAAATTTCAAGAACTTTTCTGACTATTTCCACTCTTTCCACGGAAGCTACTTCATTCACAAGATTCTGGCCGTCGATCATTCATTTCATGTCGTCACACTCCTTAGTCAGGTTGTTTCTAGGCAGCGATTTACGACCGCGACTCTCCCGTATGAACAGTAATGTGTCTGGAGTCTTTATTGGAAGCCATGCACTTTGCCTTTAACTAGTAAGGTCTTATGGGGTCACATGTGGCGAACATAAAATTTTAAGGTCTGTAAATTCCATGTTGTATATTAGAGGATACAGAATGCCATAAAGCGCTAATGGTCCGCATATAGCCTGGAGGGAGTACGATCTAAAAGACTATGATGAAGGCAACACAGATGAAGCAGAGCTAGATTTGTAAGAGGTAACTGCGCAAAAGATAATGGGGTAGATTTATTATTGAATTTATGCCAGATATCACGTTACAACAATAAATGTGCATTTTCGTGCCTCCCACGCCACTATTGCCCACACGCTTCACCAGCTACCAGCACAGGTGTACGGCCCGGTGGGAAAGCCGCTATAGTTACGTAGAGGCGTGCGTCTACTCATTAATGACAAGGTTCTTCCATCAGCGCCGGGGATATAAATACTGGAGTTCAATAGGACAGACCTCCTAAATATGCCCCAATGGCTGATTTTCTACAAAAAGTATTACACCTGTCCACGGGTTGTATGTGGCATTACAGTAGAGCCCAAATCACTTTAAAGGCAAGAATGGAGGACCGTTTTTCCCCACAAGATGAATGTGCCGCAAAGGAAAAGGACCCCAGTTCTCAGGATTAGTGGATAGAAGACAAATACTTTTCGTGGCATAACCCTTAACTGAGCAGAGCTGCAATACCAAACATTACCAATGGACAAAGTGTGGCGCTGTTTCTAGAAGAAAGCAGACATGTTTTTCTAATCCCGTACAACCTCTTTGGAATCCCATAAGTGATGATTATAGGGTTCAACTGTCTATGGTCCTACAAATTTCTGCAATATGGGCAAGGCATTAAAATAATACACAATGTATACAGGATATTAGGATATGTCTGTATAATAAAGGCCAACACAAACATTACATTGTTGATAGTTAGAAATTGTAACGATTTTGGGGAGAAGTGTGAACCATCACTACCTAATACTTACAGGGCTTTTCTAGGAGTGAAGACTTAATGGTTTATCTATAGAATAGGTCATCGATTGAAAATCTGTTGAGGTCTGACCCCCGGTACCTCTGCAGATCAGCTGTTTGGAGTGACAGTGGCACTCCCTGAGTGCTGCTTCCGCTTTACAGGCTATATTCACATTCATTGGTCACATCGCCTGATTGAAGATCAGTCTAATTCAAGTATACAGGCTGAGCTGACAAGCACACAACAGTGTACAGTGATCTGCTTGGTGAGTACTGAAGAGGCAGCAGCACTCCCCTGAAACTTGCAGCCTCCCCAAACATCTGATCAGCTGGGGCCTGGGTGTCAGACCCTGCTGACCTTTAATTGATGATCTAATCGAATGATAGGTCAGCAATTATTTAGCCTGGAAAACCCTTTAACCCCTTAAGGACCAGGCCATTTTTTGGTTTCGCATTTTCGTTTTTCCCTCCTCACATTTCAAGAGCCATAACTTTTTCATTTTTCAGTTCACAGAGTCACATGATGGCTTATTGTTTGCGGGACAAATTGTACTTTGTAATGGCATCATTCAATATGCTGTGCAATGTACTGGGAAGCTGGAAAAAAATTCAGAATGAGGTGCAATTGGAGAAAAAATGCATTTGCGCCATTTTCTTATGGGTTTAATTTTTACAGCGTTCACTGTTTGGTACAAATGACATGTTACCTGTGTTCTACGTGTCAGTACGAACGCGGTGATACCAAATTTATATAGTATTTGAAATGTTTTGATACTTTTAAAAAAATGATAAACTTTGCAAAATAGAAAAAAAATTTTGTGTCATCATGTTCTAACACCTGTAACTTTTTCATATTTCCATGTATGGAGCTGGTTGTGGTGTCTTTTTATGCGGGACAAGATGACGTTTCTATTGATACCATTTGGGGAAAGATCTGATGGTTTGATCACTTTTTATTCAATTTTTTATAGGAGGCAAAGTGTTGAAAAAAAACGCTTTTTGGCTGTTTTTATTTTTTTTTGCCGCTACGCCGTTCGCAGTACGGGATAAATGTTTTAATATTCTAATATTTCGGGCATTTTGGAGCGCGGGGATACCTAATATGTTTATGTTTAATGTTCTTTAATTACTTTTATAGCTAATCTAGGGAAAGGGGGGTGATTTGAACTTTTATATTTTTTTTATTTTTTTAATACTTTTAAAAACTTTTTTTTTTCTTCTGTTACATTTATGATCAGACCCCTTAGGTACCTTGAAACCTAGGGGGTCTGATCGCTCATACTATTCACTGCAATACTACAGTACTGCAGTGAATAGCAGAATCCCAGCACTTCTATTAGAGGCTGCCTCTGGCATCGTCTAATAGATCTAGTGCAGAGACAAGCCTGGAAGCCTTCAATAGGCATCCGGCTGTCATAGCAACCGATCACCGCCCTCATGTGACGTTCAGGAGGGCGGCGATCGGGGAAACATGGCGGCGCCCATGCCGCCTGCGCTGATTACACGCTGCGGTCGCGTTTGACCGCAGTGTGTAAAGGGTTAACAACAGCGATCGGCTCGGGCACCGACCGCTGCTGTTATTGGCAGGTCCTGGCTGTATTATACAGCCGGCATCTGCCGTGTATGGAGCGAGCTCAGCGTGTGAGCTCGCTCTATACATCCCCATGCGACCCATGACGTACAGTTACGTCAAGGGTCGCTAAGGGGTTAAAGGGCTGTGGCACTGCAGTGAGTGCTAAGTCCCTTCATTGTTTACATATGTATGGGTACCAGTATTTGGCTGACAGCTATTCCTTCCAATGCCATCATACACATGCATGCTCAACTCAACCTGAAATCTGCCACTGGGGTAAAGTCACAACACCCCCATACACCTTAAACTGTCCATTATACTGTCCTATTGGTATACATTAGGAAAAAATGAAATACGTGTAACCTAATAACATTGTACTAAGAGTGACTATTACCAAACCCCCATTAGTTGGCCAGAAAGGGAAAGATAAGAAACATCAGCAATGGTCTCCAGTGTGGATAGCGTATGTAAAAGAGCATATAGGGAGGATGAACCTCAATTGCCATGTGGTTACTTGGTTAACTGTTGCAGATAGCCCTTGGGAGTGCTGACCGAAAGCACAGAGCAGCTGTTGAGATCCCTTTGCAGGAACCTTATAGAGTAGAGTTGGGATACCCAGCAGGATGTTGCTGCAAAAGATGCTTATGAGCATGACCACTATTGAAGACATGATTTCATCCCCACTTTGTTTGGCAAGAACATGTAGTCTCCAAAGTCATCATGAAAATAGGATGTGGGAACAAGGGCCACCTGGGGAAGGTAGCTTGATAGCAGCATTGGTGTGGACCTAACCGGTCAGAGACAGGGACACAATATCTGGTGCAAACAGCAAAATAAATTAACCTTCACTTCAGGTACAGAATAAGCAAAAAAAAAAATACAGCCTTAACTTCAGGCAAAAAACATCAAACAAAACCCTACTTGTCCGAGCACTAACTAAACAGTAAAAAACTAACTATACGTGTGGCTTACTACCAATCACAGGAACAAACAAAGTAGCACAGTACAGTCTCACCAGACTCACAGTGTCAGGACAGACCCAGGCGCCTCCTCTCTCTCCCAGGATCTGCCCTGAAGTGCAGGCTCTGCACCATTTTATGGCCAGTAATGAACCTGGGACATGGGCTGAGGCCTACTCAAGACCCACCCTGGACCACACATAGATCAGAAACCTGGGGGAGATATAACCATGATTCCAGTACTTTCTCACAGTGGTTAGGAGTATGTTGGTGTCAAGTATCTCCTAAAAGTGGTCTTATTTTCACCTTTGCTATAGGCTCATGCTCTCATGTACCATGTTTAGCTGATGTTTGATACAATCTAACATACTAGAAAATATGGTGAATATATTGAACAATAACATATTGGTCCACACAACTCTATCTGAAGTGCTTGGGCTTAGCTGTCCTGTAAATCACTGTTACTGCTCCATGCCCCGCAGATGTCCTCTGATAGATTGACAGGCTCATATATTAAGAATGAACGGCTATTGTCCATTATTAACTTTCCCTTTTACAAGACACCATCTCCATAGATATAGCAAAAATAGATCAGACCAACAAAAGGCTTTTCTTGCCCAGTGTTCTGCACAGACAAGTAACATGGGATGGAAGAACGGATGAATGCTCCATTTATGAGGACAAGATGCCATATCCGACCATGGCTGGAACTGAGGTCATTGCCGCTCTATGGACTTGTGTTTTGGTTTGTTTATTGCCATGATCTCCCATTAATAGGCCGTGATGAATAGGATAGATTATTATTTCTTCCACTGCCACGGCCTATAACATCATTCCCAATGGTCGCTAGAACCGGAAAAAAAACTTACGTCTCCGATTTATGACACATTTTAGTAAGTGGATTTTATATGACATTACAGGAAAGAACAGCTTAATGTTACTAATGTGTTCCATTCCACTGGAGCGAATATCGCTGAGCGGGGACGTAAATCTTACCACGTATTTATTAAGCATCTCAGATGCTGCCCACACAGGCTGGTTGTTCATTGCTTGTGGCACGATACCAGAAAGATGTCAGATGTTTTCCATAATGCTTTGCAGAGAAAAATGAATGTTTTCGATATATTTGCACAGCTATGAGCCCCATTTCATAGTTTATATATAGAATGAATTTATATAAAAACTTGAGTCGCTTTCTAAATACATAATTTCTACCACTTCACCGTTATAGCCTGTATGATCATCCAGAGCTGCGCTCGCAATTCTGCTGGTTACTAGTGGTAACAGTCAAAGAGACGGTCAATAGACACACCCATATTATTGTTATTATTAGCATTATTATTAGCATTAATGCTTTGGGGCAGTTCTTACTGTTGGAGAAATCACTACTATTAATAATAATATTTTTTTATTTAGTATATAACGCCAAAATATTCAGTATCCACTTTACAAATCGTAGTGTTCATGTACGAAATGAAACATTACAGGGTAATAGAGCTATTCACACAATAGGAGTGAGGAATGTTTCAATCTGATTGTCCGGGGTAGAACATTCCAGAGAACTGGTGCAACCTAAGAGAAGGTTGGATTATAGAAGATGATAGCATTATATCACTAGTAGAATGGAGAGCATGGTTTGGGTGGTAGACAGAGATAAGGGAGGAAAGGTAGGTAGGTGCAGAGCTCTGGAGAGCTTTGTGGTGAAGGTGATATTGTATTATATAGTGGACAGTGAGCCAATGCAGTGACTAGCAGAGAACGTAGGCATCGGTATAGCATATAGGCATAAGGGCAAAATAGATTATATCCTGAGGCCTGCAACTACAAAGGAGGGCAAGTAATTTCCCATTTCTTTTCCTTATAATCTGACCTTATAATGAATTGTATTGGCATGGGAATCTACTGGAGGACCACTATACTTTGTGAAGAGGCCCCTATGAGACCATTATACTGTGTGAAGAGGCCACTATGGGGCATTATACTGTGTGAAGGGGCCATTATGCGGCATTATACTGTAGGAAGAGGCCATTATGGGGCATTATACTGTGTGAAGGGGCCATTATGGGGCATTATACTGTGCGAAGGGGCAATTATGCGGCATTATACTGTGTGAAGAGGCCATTATGAGACATTATACTGTGTGGAGGGGACACTATGGGGCATTATACTATATGAAGGGACCACCATGGGGCATTATACTGTATGAAGGGGCCATTATGGGGCATTATACTGTGTGAAGAGGCCACTATGGGGCATTATACTGTGAAGAGGCCACTATGGGGCATTATACTGTGAAGAGGCCAATATGGGTCATTATACTGCATGAATAGCATTTTTCTGTCACAAGGCTCTTTGGTGTGAATTTTGAGGGTGTGCTTTCTGAACAGCCCAGGGCCCATAGTACTCGTAACCTGCCCCTATGTCCTCTGCTATGTGCAGAGGCAGTTTAAGAGCAGATCTCCTACATATCGTAGCTCAATAGGGCAAATATCATTAGAACAATAATCTCATGAGAAGGAAATGATATCAGAGCAATTACTGATTTCCTTAATTGTACTTGAATATGTTCTCCAGAAACCTGTCCAAGCAAGTTATTGGCATGTGAAGGGATCACGTCAACTGTTTATTCTACCCTGATGATAAGAATGTGTCAAAATTAAACCTGCAATGTATTAATGATTAGTCATTCATTATAGTCATTCATGGAAAAAATATTTGCATTTTACAAACATAGATGTGCAGGCATGTATAAGTAAATGAGGAACAGGAGTTACAATGTAGACGTAGAACCAGCATTACTAACATAGAAACATTCTAATCAAGTCCAGAGATGTAGCTAGGGGCTGAGCACAGGGGGGCGAACACATCTGAGTGTGCCCCTTTAATTAATAATACTCCCTTAAATTAATAGTGCCCCTCAAATAACAATGCCCCACATGTGCCCACTTTTTAATAATGCCCCCTAATTAAAGGAGTTGTCTATGTCTTATTTATTAATGACCTATTAGATCAATGGGGGCGCAAGAGAGAGTGCTGTGCCATCTGTTTTATAGTGACCGTGTGATGTATTTACTGCCTTGTCATAGAAGGTAATGCGACGAGGCTGTGATACGATTGCCTTCCTGTCCCCTTAAATCAGTAATGACTAAGTACCACCTTAAAGTAACTTTGCCCAATTCCCTCTAATACCCCCTTATATTATCCCCTTGATGCCCACTTACATAATTACTGCCCTCCTACTCGCCACCTTATACAGTTAGGGCCAGAAATATTTGGACAGTGACACAAGTTTTGTTATTTTAGCTGTTTACTAAAACATGTTCAGAAATACAATTATATATATAATATGGGCTGAAAGTGCACACTCCCAGCTGCAATATGAGAGTTTCCACATCCAAATCGGAGAAAGGGTTTAGGAATCATAGCTCTGTAATGCATAGCCTCCTCTTTTTCAAGGGACCAAAAGTAATTGGACAATGGACTCTAAGGGCTGCAATTAACTCTGAAGGCGTCTCCCTCGTAAACCTGCAATCAATGAAGTAGTTAAAAGGTCTGGGGTTGATTCCAGGTGTGTGCTTTTGCATTTGGAAGCTGTTGCTGTGACCAGACAACATGCGGTCAAAGGAACTCTCAATTGAGGTGAAGCAGAACATCCTGAGGCTGAAAAAAAAGAAAAAAATCCATCAGAGAGATAGCAGACATGCTTGGAGTAGCAAAATCAACAGTCGGGTACATTCTAAGAAAAAAGGAATTGACTGGTGAGCTTGGGAACTCAAAAAGGCCTGGGTGTCCACAGATAACAACAGTGGTGGATGATCGCTGCATACTTTCTTTGGTCAAGAAGAACCCATTCACAACATCAACTGAAGTCCAGAACACTCTCAGTGAAGTAGGTGTATCTGTCTCTAAGTCAACAGTAAAGAGAAGACTCCATGAAAGTAAATACAAAGGGTTCACATCTAGATGCAAACCATTCATCAATTCCAAAAATAGACAGGCCAGAGTTAAATTTGCTGAAAAACACCTCAAGAAGCCAGCTCAGTTCTGGAAAAGTATTCTATGGACAGATGAGACAAAGATCAACCTGTACCAGAATGATGGGAAGAAAAAAGTTTGGAGAAGAAAGGGAACGGCACATGATCCAAGGCATACCACATCCTCTGTAAAACATGGTGGAGGCAACGTGATGGCATGGGCATGCATGGCTTTCAATGGCACTGGGTCACTTGTGTTTATTGATGACATAACAGCAGACAAGAGTAGCCGGATGAATTCTGAAGTGTACCGGGATATACTTTCAGCCCAGATTCAGCCAAATGCTGCCAAGTTGATCGGACGGCGCTTCATAGTACAGATGGACAATGACCCCAAGCATACAGCCAAAGCTACCCAGGAGTTCATGAGTGCAAAAAAGTGGAACATTCTGCAATGGCCAAGTCAATCACCAGATCTTAACCCAATTGAGCATGCATTTCACTTGCTCAAATCCAGACTTAAGGCGGAAAGACCCACAAACAAGCAAGACCTGAAGGCTGCGGCTGTAAAGGCCTGGCAAAGCATTAAAGAAGGAGGAAACCCAGCGTTTGGTGATGTCCATGGGTTCCAGACTTAAGGCAGTGATTGCCTCCAAAGGATTCGCAACAAAATATTGAAAATAAAAATATTTTGTTTGGGTTATGTTTATTTGTCCAATTACTTTTGAGCTCCTAAAATGTGGAGTGTTTGTAAAGAAATGTGTACAATTCCTACATTTTCTATCAGATATTTTTGTTCAACCCTTCAAATTAAACGTTACAATCTGCACTTGAATTCTGTTGTAGAGGTTTCATTTCAAAACCAATGTGGTGGCATGCAGAGCCCAACTCGCGAAAATTGTGTCACTGTCCAAATATTTCTGGCCCTAACTGTATCAATAATGCCCACTAATGACCCTTTTGTATTTTGTACCATTACTATTGCCCCCTTATATAAGTGATCCCTATTTATATTGTTCTGTATAAACAGTCCAGTCACATTAATGTGGTCACCTGTCAAAATCCAGAATAACCAGTACTCCCTTGGCCAGCAAATTCCCCGGACTTGGACCCAATCCAGAATCTGTGGGGCCACCTGGATCGGGTTGTTCACACCATGGATGCTCAACCGCGTAACCTAGCGCAGCCGGCCACGGCACTGGAGTCGGCATGACCCAACATCCCAGTGACCATCATCACCACATCCCCTCTCTTCCTGCAAGTCTCGCAGCGGTCTGCTCTCCCAAAGGGGGTTATTCTGGATTTTGACAGGGTGACCACCGCTCTTCCTGCCCCCTACTACCACTGATCAGGACTGTCTACAAAGTTGACTCATTTTTCATTATAGCTATATAGGGACATGCAAATTCTTACATTTTCTATAATCGTTGCCAATTTGGTATTTTCCATTCGCTTGCCTGAGATTTATCTCTTTTCAGTGATAACATATTACATCTCAGAGAAATCCTTCTGTCCGTTTACAGAACGTTGGATTATAATTAGAGAATAAGACATCTCAGGCTGCTCCCATAGTTCGCAGCTGTCGGGATAACAGAATGTGCCGGGACATGGCTGGTGAATCATTGCAAGATTACAGAACATTTGGAGAACTGTGAACATGGACTTTAATTATTGGAGCTTGGAAGATAAGACGGAGCGAACATTTGGCTTATATAGAGATTCATAGGTGTGATGTAATTAACCCTGCGTTGCAATATTTAACATTACAAAAGGCCCTACCAAGGCTCTGATGGTAGAGCATTAATGAGGAGAAATACATGTCCACAAGATATTCCAACATGAAGCATGCCAGTATTTCACATCACATATGGACGTGTCATTGTGAATGTAGTTGTCTTTTATTAGCACTTCAGTGCGTTCTGCTCAATGGATGTAAAAATTGGATGTTACTTGGTTAATAGCTTTTTTCCAAAGAGTGTCATTTATTCCATTAACTACTTAAAGACCTCCCCATAAAAAGATTTCGCTTTGGGCCGTGATCCAGGACTTCAGTGCAGATAATTCTCTGGATAAATAAAGGTTAAAGTAATATTCACCAAAAAATTGGTGACCCAGGGCTATAGGACAAAATGCATTCAGGCGGTATTAGACTGGGGTTCCTAGGGCTCACCAGTATAATCCATTCCAGCAGACAATTCCCTGTCTCCCATTTTTCAGTATTAGCCTGCTACCTAGCCCTTGCCTTAGATTAGGGGACCCTAAGACAATTGGTAATGGGGGCCCAATAGTAGCAGTAAACAGATGGATCCCAGGAGGGAGGATAGAGTTTGACTTGCCTCTATGCCTAAATTTCATTTCAGCCACCAAATGCATCTATATTTAATAAACTGGCTAGCTACCAATTTGTAAATAATTTACCCAAATATGGTATATAGGCTGCCTGAGATGCTATATACTACCCATATATCTGTATGTAGTCCACGGTGTGGATTGTGTCATGCACCACTCTTGCAGGGGTTGAAATAATAAGGAGTTACTAGGCTCCCTAGATCAGGGACCCACCAGGGGATTCACCAGCTCCTCGATGGGCCAGTACAAGCTTTTGGACAGGTAAGTGGTGGCTGGCAATGGTCCGATCACATAATAGGAAAAGTGGAAAAAAATGAGTAGAGTCAGCAGTCCAGGAGACACAATACTAAAAAAACGATAGGGCAATGGCTAAAATGTTTGGTGACATGTAGCTCTCCACTACCAGCCGAAGGTGAATGTAGCTCACAGGTTGGGGACCTATGGCGTACACACAGTATAAAATACTTATAGAAGTAAACACAGAACGTTATCCAGTGTACATAGATTTATCTACATAAAAAGTTCAGTCACTGTGCTTTGTAAATACATTACATATCTTCTACTGATCCTGACTTGCAGTCTATACATAGTTCAGAACGACAATTCTGCCACATTTCTACCAATTATCATTGGAGACAATTTGTTAACAGACGTACCCCTGACAGTACTTTGCCTGGATGTGCTCTGGTTGCAGAGATATATCTGTGCTGTTAGTTTCAGCACTGATATCTCTCCGCTGTCAGAGGGGCCGGTCTTACAACTCAGCGTCATGGCTGGGCAGTGAGATACGATCCCCTGATGGTACTCTTCCATACCCCCCATATTGTCAAGGGGGCATTTCTCACAGCCCAGCCATGATGCTGAACTGTAAGACTAGCCCCTCTGAAACTAACGACACCATTATCTCTGCAGCGGAGGCACATACTGACAAAGCTAACACAGCACTGAATTCAGTACACTTTCAGCCTCATAGAGGTACAGTCCTATGAAAAAGTTTGGGCACCCCTATTAATCTTAATCATTTTTAGTTCTAAATATTTTGGTATTTGCAACAGCCATTTCAGTTTGATATATCTAATAACTGATGGACACAGTAATATTTCAGGATTGAAATGAGGTTTATTGTACTAACAGAAAATGTGCAATATGCATTAAACCAAAATTTGACCGGTGCAAAAGTATGGGCACCTCAACAGAAAAGTGACATTAATATTTAGTAGATCCTCCTTTTGCAAAGATAACAGCCTCTAGTCGCTTCCTGTAGCTTTTAATCAGTTCCTGGATCCTGGATGAAGGGATTTTGGACAAACAATTCAAGTTCAGTTAAGTTTGATAGTCGCCGAGCATGGACAGCCCGCTTCAAATCATCCCACAGATGTTCAATGATATTCAGGTCTGGGGACTGGGATGGCCATTCCAGAACATTGTAATTGTTCCTCTGCATGAATGCCTGAGGATTTGGAGCGGTGTTTTGGATCATTGTCTTGCTGAAATATCCATCCCCGGCGTAACTTCAACTTCGTCACTGATTCTTGAACATTATTCTCAAGAATCTGCTGATACTGAGTGGAATCCATGCGACTCTCAACTTTAACAAGATTCCCGATGCCGGCATTGGCCACACAGCCCCAAAGCATGATGGAACCTCCACCAAATTTTACAGTGGGTAGCATGTGTTTTTCTTGGAATGCTGTTTCTTTTTGGACGCCATGCATAACGCCTTTTTTTATAACCAAACAACTCAATTTTTGTTTCCAAAATGAAGCTGCCTTGTCCAAATGTGCTTTTTCATACCTCAGGCAACTCTATTTGTGGCGTACGTGCAGAAACGGCTTCTTTCTCATCACTCTCCCATACAGCTTCTCCTTGTGCAAAGTGCGCTGTATTGCTGACTGATGCACAGTGACACCATCTGCAGCAAGATGATGCTGTAGCTCTTTGGAGGTGGTCTGTGGATTGTCCTTGACTGTTCTCACCATTCTTCTTCTCTGCCTTTCTGATATTTTTCTTGGCCTGCCACTTCTGGGCTTAACAAGAACTGTCCCTGTGGTCTTCCATTTCCTTACTAAGTTCCTCACAGTGGAAAGTGACAGGTTAAATCTCTGAGACAACGTTTTGTATCCTTCCCCTGAACAACTATGTTGAACAATCTTTGTTTTCAGATCATTTGAGAGCGGGCTGTCCATGTTCGGCGACCATCAAACTTAACTGAACTTGAATTGTTTTGTAGAAAGAAATGGTCCAAAATACCTTCATCCAGGATCCAGGAACTGATTAAAAGCTACAGGAAGCGACTAGAGGCTGTTATCTTTGCAAAAGGAGGATGTACTAAATATTAATGTCACTTTTCTGTTGAGGTGCCCATATTTTTGCACCGGTCAAATTTTGGTTTAATGCATATTGCACATTTTCTGTTAGTACAATAAACCTCACTTCAATCCTGAAATATTACTGTGTCCATCAGTTATTAGATATATCAAACTGAAATGGCTGTTGCAAACACCAAAATATTTAGAACTAAAAATGATTAAGATTAATAGGGGTGCCCAAACTTTTTCATAGGACTGTATATAATACCGCTAATGTCAGAGGGCATGAAAAGTCCAATTCCAGTTCTTTGAAACCTTCAATAGTTTCTGCTCTACGGATTCTGGAGCAGTTGTTATATTTTCGCTAGGCCTCTACCATTCTGGTTTCAGCACCATTATACTCTTTAGGCCTCATGTACAAGACCAAGTGAGCAGGTCAAGGGAGGATCCAATTTTTTAACAGAAGATGTCATCCGAGTGCTTTCTGTGTTGCATTGGTTCAATAGGGAGTTCTGTTCTGTTTTCATGGAGCTGGTTGGACATGCTCCATAGTTCTCAGAACTGATCATTGGAACCCCAATAGGACTGCACTCTTGGTCAGAGGAAAAGACAGACAGGGACCACCCACCTGACAATAAGTTTATGGGACACTGCAGCCGTTAAGTAATGCTAGGAGCCGTGTGCTTTAGGAAACAGCTGATCTGCAGGAGTCTCAACACTTGGACCCTTCCATTCTAACACTGATGGGTTGAGATGCAATACCAGACACAGTCAATCTACAAGAGTGGTGCTGTTTCTTTAAAAATATCGGACCCTTTTTTCTATTATCCGTTCAGCCCCTAGTTCACTCCTCGGTACGTAAGTTCCCATTGTAACTGCGTCCAGTTTTGTCCTACATAGAGGATAATGGATTCTGGAAACTGGTTTGTCCAGTCCTGAGGCCACCGAGCACATGTACTTTCTCTAATCGCACAGCCCTCAGTTGAGAGACTTTTGTGTGTCCAGACTGACAGGTGGAAAATAGTCCATGTTTTTCCAGTTTGTGTGGTTTTAGACCCATTCAGATAACTATACATCTGACAGCTCCTTCTGTACATCTACAAAAGCATTCCTACAAACCATGGAGCCCAACTGCAAACACAAAGCACAATAGTCAGCGGTAAGGCCTAAGTCACACACCTATATTAGGTCCATGGTAAGGGGCTCCATTATGGCTACAACAAGGAGACCCCAGATGATCACAGAACCCCTTGGGAATCAGTTACCTGATTTTATGTTGGGTTTTATTCATTGGCTTGGAAATTATTTTCTTAAATTTACCAAAAGTGAACATCATTTTGATGTTCATGGTAAGGGGCTCCATTATGGCTACAACAAGGAGACCCCAGATGATCAAGTTGGAAAAGCAATTAGCAAATCTGCAAAATAATTTGCTAATTTCTTGGTAGTCGGACTGCACGGCATTGTCTGCATAGAACACATGGTTAGACTAACTCAGTAGAGTAAGGCCTCATGCACACTACAGTGAAAAATGGCCGTGTAATGGGTATTTCTTTAGCGGCCAGCACAACACTGAATGTCTATAGGCAAATTCACACATCTATTTTTTTTTTTAGTGGATGGGCCATGAATAACATCCATCAAAAAGTAGGACTTTCCATGGCCTGATGGACTCAGTACAAATTTATTATTCAGCTTATGCCAGATATCTGATATTAAAAAGCATATTTTCTCCTCGCACACCACTTGTATGAACCCCAAAACTGTATGAGAGTTGCACTACATATATCATCAGATTACTGGTGCAAATGATCACTGAGATCTACAGTAGCTACAAGCTGGCGGTCCGGTGGAAGAGCTGCCATGTTCATGAAGAGGCGTCATAAATGAGGACGCTCTTCTTCCAGTGCCAAGGACATGAAGACTGGCGTACAATAGTAATTCTTCATAACTGCGCCCCAGTGGGTCTGATTTTTAATGTTTTTGCGTCTGAGTAATGGCCGTTGTAAAACAGATCAATGGGTTGGGTCAGGAAAAAAGACCAGATAAGTGCAGGTTCATTTGTGCGGGCAATGCACGACAAGCACATGGACCCCATTATAGTCTACGGGGTCCGTGCGCTTTGAAAGCACAGCGCTTGCAATTGCGATTGTATTCCGTACGGGGGTCTCCATGCGGACTCTCCCCAGACGGAATACATACGCTAGTGTGAACCAGGGGTTAGTGTCATAGATTATAAGTAATATTATCAGTATAATAATAACTGTTCCATTCTGAAATTGTAGTTTTGGTGAATATCTTTGCAACACTAATAGCTTTTCACTATACGAACAATAACATTTGCAGAATATGGATAACCCCTTTAATTTGTTATCTAGCCGAGCCTACCGTAACATTCACTTGTATGATATTAACTTGCCTTATTGTACATTATATGGTAAGTCTGAGATTACATGACTAATAGGTTCTGTCTAGGGAGCGGTATGACAGAGGAGGGGAAACGTTAATGGCTGTGTTGTATACTCTATCGGCGCATTACAGTGATTGATGATGTAGAATTCCGACTTCTTCAAACACTGAACTTTTTGTTACAGACAGGCTCAGTGTTGCGGGTCTGGAGCCAGCGCTACAGTAGTTACTACACATTAGCTGCTACAACATCTCAGCCATTGACAGCTCTATAATGGCCACCTTGAACATGCCAGTGAAAAATCATCCATCACATGGTGTCTAGTGATTCCTTACCTTGACATTCTTTTGATTATAAGTATTCAAAATATACAGAATACATGTTAAAAGTTGTATGAACCATATAAACAGAGTGCAAATACAAAGTGGACCCTACAAGGTGGGACTTATAATGGTCCATAAACATTATATAAAGAGAGGTTCAGTGGGTGCTCGCAGAACTCCAATGTAAGTAGCTAAAACATAAGGACTGGGGAACATAGTAAGGAGATACAATAAGGGGAAGGGGAAGTAGTGGGGTGAAAGACCTTATAGGAACACCTCTGGTCAAGGGAGTTTCCAATCCAGTGTTGCAGGTGTTAATTATCCATTAAGTGATCATGAAACCCAGAGGGCCACTAACTAGTGTAGCTTGTTATGGAGAAGAATTGTAAGATGTTCCTTACTGCACATGTCCTCAATACTCATGTACAGATCCAGGACAGTCGGCATGTGAGGCGGCTTCCATCTGTTTGCAATGAGCTATTGGGCATCTGTGGTGAGATCTAGAGCTTACTTGTTTTACGACCTACTTGCACATTCACTAGATAAAACATGGGGTGTAGAGGGATCTTCGGGTAGAACACAAATTGCATCAAGGTTTTAATTTCCAACTAGAAAGATTGTATAATTGTGCAGGACCAAAATATGTGATTTGGGGTACCCTCTGATGGACCAGAACAATGGGCAAACAGACTGCTAAAATAACTGACATATATGGAGCCCGACAGACCCCAATGACTATCATGGGGTCCATCGAGTGTCAGTTTTTCTTCCTGTCACTTCCCAACTCCAGCAGGTGCCAGTCAGTGAGGGGTTTAAAGGGGTTGTCTGGGGAGTAGTCATTCCCTTACTTGTTCTGTATTATTGCAGATGATAGACCCCGGGATTATAGCCATGTCACGACCCCTGGATTATTTGATCTGAAGCAGTGTTCAGCCTCCTGGGTCTCTCTGCCCCCCCCCCCCCCTTAATTCATTACCTGTGCTATGAGGACTGGCTGAATATAATAAAAGTGGCCCCCATTGCATAGGTAATTCATTACATGTAAGATCGGTGGAGCAAGGGGCAGAGCGACCCAGGAGGCTGAACAATCACATGACATCGGGGTCGTGATGTGGCTGGAACTCATCATCTACACAATAAACCAGGCCAGCTAAGGGAACCTGGCCCAGTCTCCACTTTAGCCAATCCAGCAGGTTTCCATCTTCTGCCGTGAGAAACAGGACAGGAGACGGAAATCTGGCAGTCAGTTTTCAAATCCATTCACTTGAGTGGGTTTGTAAAGTGACCGCCCATGTGCTTCTTCTGCCTGTCCACAGCAAAACAGTTTTTTCTAACCGGACACAAAGTCCTGCATGTCCGACTTTGTGTCTGGTTTAAAAAAGCGGTTTCACTGTGGAGAGGCAGAAGATGCACACGGGCGGTCACTTTACAAACCCATTCAAGTGAATGGTTTTGAAAACTGACTGCCAGGTTTCAGTCCCCTGTCCAGTTTCTCAGGCAGAAGATGGAAACCTGCAAAGTGGAGACCAGGCGCTGGTGTGAACCCACCCTATACAGTCATTTTCAGCGATATCACAGAAGACAACAAGAACCAATGAGGGGTTATTGGAAAAACATTTATCAATTACTTTTCATTGGTTTTTGTGATAAGATATCAGGCTGCAGAAATGTAACCAATTGCAGAAGATCAGGTTAACGCTGCTATATCTGTATATTTAAGGGTTGTTACATAATAACATAATACTTATCTCACTGATCCATCTCCTCTCCCATTCCTACACTTTGGCCCGGTTCACATCCACCAGACAAAGATGTCAACCCAGCCTTGCCAGTCTACTTCTGGTCTGCTCTTTATGGACCAGGCTTGATACACAGGAAATGCCAAAAACTAACGGCTCTGCCGAACGCAGATGTGAACATATATATATATATATATATATATATATATATATATATATATATATATATATATATAGTCTCTTCATACATGGAATTAACAAGAAGTATTAGAAGTAGATTTATCAAGGTGCTTTCTGTAGACAATGACCTCTCCATTGGGTATTTACGGGTACTTTCCTGAGTTAAGTCAGGGAGGGTCAGTAGGAGTATACAGAATATAGTTGTGGATGTGTATTCTGTATTTGGTCCTCATATATTCCATCTCCAGAACAAGCTCCAAAGTTTGAGCCTCTGTTTAAAGGAATGTATCGCCAATTTGTTAAAATGTATTTCTTAAAACCATATATTGAAATATATCACATCTTATAATCTATTGTTAAATCTGTTTTTATTTTCTGAATGTTTTTTTTTTAAATTTTATATTCTGTACATGATTATGGGGCGGCCATCTTGCCTGAGCTTCTCCTCTGCACTGTTAAAGGCGTTTACTGACATGCTTTACAGCAGTGGCGCAACTAGGAATGGCGGGGCCCTATGGCAAACTATTGATATTGGCCACACACCCCCCCCAACCGATGCCAAAGACCCCGGCCGACCCTCCTCCCCCCCACCCCCCCACCCCCCGCATTACTGCGCGCTCTATTATGCCCCATAGTGGCCCCTGCACACAGTATAATGTCCCCCAATGGCCTCTTCACACAGTACTTGGGTGCATTCACACTGAGTAAACGCTAGCTTATTTTGTAGAGTAAAATTACACTTGTAAATTTTGCTATCCCATTGACTTCAATGATATTTTTTTACAAGTGTAAAAATACGCCTGTAAAAAATACGCCTGTAAAAATACGCCTGTAAAAATACGCCTGTAAAATGTCATTGAAGTCAATGGGATAGCAAAATTTACAAGTGTAATGTTACTTTACAAAATAAGCTAGCGTCTACTCAGTGTGAATGCACCCTTATGACGCATAGTGGCCTCTGCACACAGTATAATATCCCCTAGTGGCCCCTGCACACAGTATTATGCCCCATAGTGACCCCTATACACACTATTCTGTCCCATAGTGGCCCCTGCACACACTTTTATGCCCCTTAGTGGCCCCTGAACACAGTATTATGTCCCATAGTGGCCCTTGCACACAGTATTATCCCCCATAGTGGCCCCTGCACACAGTATTATGTCCCAAAGTGGCCCCTGCACACAGTATTATGTCCCATAGTGGCCCCTGCACACAGTATTATGCCCCATAGTGGCCCCTGCACACAGTATTATGTCCCATAGTGGCCCCTGCACACAGTATTATGTCCCTCAGTGGCCCCTGCACACAGTATTATGTCCCATAGTGGCCCCTGCACACAGTATTATGTCCCATAGTGGCCCCTGCACACAGTATTATGGCCCATAGTGGCCCTTGCACACAGTATTATCCCCCATAGTGGCCCCTGCACACAGTATTATGTCCCATAGTGGCCCCTGCACACAGTATTATGCTCCATAATGGCCCCTGCACACAGTATTACGTTCCATAGTGGCCCCTACACACAGTATTATGCCCCATAGTGGCCCCTGCACACAGTATTATGTCCCATAGTGGCTCCTGCACACAGTATTATGTCCCATAGTGGCCCCTGCACACAGTATTATGCCCCATAGTGGCCCCTGCACACAGTATTATGCCCCATAATGGCCCCTGCACACAGTATTATGTCACATAGTGGCCCCTGCACACAGTATTATGTCCCATAGTGGCCCCTGCACACAGTATTATGCCCCATAGTGGCCCTGCTCACAGTATTATGTCCCATAGTGGCCCCTGCACACAGTATTATGCCCCATAGTGGCCCCTGCACACAGTATTATGCCCCATAGTGGCTCCTGCACACAGTATTATGTCCCATAGTGGCCCATGCACACAGTATTATGCTCCATAGTGGCCCCTGCACACAGTATTATGTCCCATAGTGGCCCCTGCACACAGTATTATGCCCCATAGTGGCCCCTGCACACAGTATTATGTCCCATAGTGGCCCCTGCACACAGTATTATGCCCCATAGTGGCCCCTGCACACAGTATTATACCCCATAGTGGCCCCTGCACACAGTATTATGTCCCATAGTGTCCCCTGCACACAGTATTATGCTCCATAGTGGCCCCTGCACACAGTATTATGCCCCATAGTGACCCCTATACACACTATTCTGTCCCATAGTGGCCCCTGCATACACTTTTATGCCCCATAGTGGCCCCTGAACACAGTATTCTGTCCCATAGTGGCCCCTGCACACAGTATTATGCCCCATAGTGGCCCCTGCACACAGTATTATGCCCCATAGTGGCTCCTGCACACAGTATTATGTCCCATAGTGGCCCATGCACACAGTATTATGTCGCATAGTGGCCCCTGCACACAGTATTATGTTCCATAGTGGCCCCTACACACAGTATTATGCCCCATAGTGGCCCCTGCACACAGTATTATGTCCCATAGTGGCTCCTGCACACAGTATTATGTCACATAGTGGCCCCTGGACACAGTATTATGTCCCATAGTGGCACCTGCACACAGTATTATGCCCCATAGTGGCCCTGCTCACAGTATTATGTCCCATAGTGGCCCCTGCACACAGTATTATGCCCCATAGTGGCCCCTGCACACAGTATTATGCCCCATAGTGGCTCCTGCACACAGTATTATGTCCCATAGTGGCCCATGCACACAGTATTATGTCGCATAGTGGCCCCTGCACACAGTATTATGCTCCATAGTGGCCCCTGCACACAGTATTATGTCCCATAGTGGCCCCTGCACACAGTATTATGCCCCATAGTGGCTCCTGCACACAGTATTATACCCCATAGTGGCCCCTGCACACAGTATTATGCTCCATAGTGGCCCCTGCACACAGTATTATGCCCCATAGTGACCCCTATACACACTATTCTGTCCCATAGTGGCCCCTGCACACACTTTTATGCCCCATAGTGGCCCCTGAACACAGTATTATGTCCCATAGTGGCCCTTGCACACAGTATTATCCCCCATAGTGGCCCCTGCACACAGTATTATGTCCCATAGTGGCCCCTGCACACAGTATTATGTCCCATAGTGGCCCCTGCACACAGTATTATGTCCCATAGTGGCCCCTGCACACAGTATTATGGCCCATAGTGGCCCTTGCACACAGTATTATCCCCCATAGTGGCCCCTGCACACAGTATTATGCTCAATAATGGCCCCTGCACACAGTATTATGTTCCATAGTGGCCCCTGCACACAGTATTATGCCCCATAGTGGCCCCTGCACACAGTATTATGCCCCATAGTGGCCCCTGCACACAGTATTATGCCCCATAGTGGCTCCTGCACACAGGATTATGTCCCATAGTGGCCTCTGCACACAGTATTATGTCCCATAGTGTCCCCTGCACACAGTATTATGCCCCATAGTGGCCCCTGCACACAGTATTATGCCCCATAGTGGCTCCTGCACACAGTATTATGTCGCATAGTGGCCTCTGCACACAGTATTATGTCCCATAGTGTCCCCTGCACACAGTATTATGCTCCATAGTGGCCCCTGCACACAGTATTATGCCCCATAGTGGCCCCTGCACACAGTATTATGCCCCATTTTGAACACCTATGAACAATTATTATACTCTGGGGTCTTTTCAGACCCCAGTGTATAATAATCAGAGACCGAGAAGGAATACCAACATAAAAACCACTGTTACTTACCTATCCCCGGCTCCTCTGCACTCCTCGGTGGTGTCGGACATCTTCAATAACGTCCGGGATGTGACATGACCCAGGACCCAGGCACTGGTTATGTGACATCAGGGACGTCATAAAAGTAGGCCTGAAGCCTGTCTGGAACCCGGAGAGGTAAGCAATACTGTTTTGTATGTTCCCTTACTTCTCCTGGGCCTCCGATTATTATACTCCAATGGGTTTTCTTGCAGTTACTCCAGTTTCCATCCACACAAAAACATATTGATAGATTATTGACCCATAGGTTACAGGGACTGTTACTACCCATGACAATATTTGTACAGCGCTGCAGAATATGTTGGCTACAAAATGAAATAAACTGTTGTATGTCTTATATAACATAACCTCCGGGTAAAGAATATCATGTAAGGTGAAAACAATTAATGGAAATGAGATGATGACTTATGATATTAGCACCATTCAGTACATGGCCATAAGGCATATGCGAGTCTTACATAAGAACATGGTGTTATGTAGCTTTAAAAGGAAATGGAATTGTTAACTTGACATGAATATTCACACTGATGTATGGAAAGAAGAGATGGGAATGATAAAGCACATATACCTGAGGTCACAGCCTCGCAACCACTGCTGTATACATGGAAACTTGCCATACATAAATTTCTCCAGTTGGTTTGGATTTCATAGACGACTTTTAAGATAATTGAGTGATTAAGTAAATCTTACATAATACCATGATGAGACCCCTGGGGCTTAGGGTATATCTCAGGAGGCTTCATACAGTGCCCTTTCGTTAGAAGTGTCACCCTTTCCCTCCTCCTCCCCCCCCCCCCCGAAGAAAACAAAAAACACATCATTGGTTGTTATAGGCACCCTAGCTATCAGATGTAGATATGAGTGAGTAGGTATTCGATAGAATACTACAGTGGTCGAAATACTCGTACTCGTTCAAATACTACTCGCTGTTCGCAGTAAAGATTCGATTCAGAACCAGTGTTGATTGGTCGACAATCCGCGTTGATTGGTCGAATGCTATACAGAGTATAGCATTTGGCCAATCAACGCTGGTCAATGCATTCCTATGAGAAAAAGTCAACTCCTGCATAACCACAAGCTGCCAGCTCTCCCGACTAGCAAGAACGAGCCTGCTGCAGTACCAGCGTTGATTTGCCAAATGCTATACAGTGTATAACATTCGACCAATCAATGCTGGTTCTGCAGCATGAGTAAGGGTCGGTTCACATTAGCGCTTGGCTCCCATCCGGAAGGAGTCCGCAGGAGGACCCCCCCGAATGGAATATCAACGCAACTGCAAGCACTGTGCAGTTAAAGCGCATGGACCCTATAGACTGTAATGGGGTCCATGTGCTTGCCGCGCACTGCCGCACGAATCATTTGTGCGGGCAGTGCGCTGCAAGCACATGGACCCGTTACAGTCTATGGAGTCCGTGCGCTTTAACTGCACAGCGCTCCTTCTAAACACTCTCCTCTTGCTACTCGTAGATTTGGTGACTCTACTTTAGTCGAATAGTGGTTTCCCCTGAAACGAGCATTTTTTTCCCATAGACTATAATGGGATTCAATATTCGATCGAGTAGTCGAATATTGAGGCTCTACTCGAAACGAATATCGAATCTCGAATATTTCACTACTCGCTCATCTCTAATCAGATGTAATCTGACAGCAAGTGTTTAGTTTCCCTACAGCGCCTCTACAGGTGAAACTGAACATTAAATGGTTTTCATTGAAACTTTTGTCAGTGTATTGCATGGATATGAGGGGGCTTCACGAAAGACAGTATTGATCTTTAAATGGATAATGTATAGTCAGATAAATGTCTCATATGTCATGGATACATGACAAGATAACAATAAGTAGGATCTAACAGGGCCCAAACAACCTTAAATGGTTTCCAGATGAACTGTTGTTTGGCCAACAGCCATTACACCCATTTACATGTCCACGCTCAGCTAAGTGTACATGTGTTTTTAATGGGGGGTATGCAGTCGTCAGATATCTCTGGTGGGCTCTTATCTCACCAGGGGATATAAGGAGCACATACTAAAATTCATAATGGTCAATCCTACCTTCCTCTAACATCATCTATTGATAAAAAAGGTACTGTGTCTCAATAGGGAGAGACTGTACAGGCAGAAGCATAGCTAGGGGTATAGTCTGGCCCTCAACTCAGGTCTACCAATATTACCACCATACAGTGACCATATAGTGGTATATACAGGTTCCACAGACCATATGAGTGAATTCAGTGTGGGAAAATTTACTTGGTTACTTATAGGTAATTGTTCAGATTTTCTGTCTCTTCCATCTGGACCTTATATAATTAAAGTATTGGTCCTGGAGTTAAAAAAAGCCCCCTTTTGAAGGTATGCCCCCTATAGAGTAATGCAAGAATTAAACAAAAATTTTATAAAAAATAAAATAAAATAAAAATTGGAAATAATAGCTAAAGCAGAAAAACAGAATAACTCCTCCAAAAAGAAGAGGTTCCATCCACAGAGGTTGTTGCCTCGTATCAGTGGGTACTAGCTGTGTGAGAGGTCTAAGACATGGGGCAGAAGGCGTTCTATGTTTAATTAGGGAGAGACAATATAGGGACCTATTAGATCATACATGCCCTGATAAGAATTCTGGGTAAGGAATATGCAAATAAGACTTCCTTGAGTTGGAAGGACCCATGCACATAAAACAGCCAGTCCTGGCAAAATGAATGGGCTCTATATTGTACTAAAACACCTCTCAGAAATTTCTTAAGATGTTCCATAGCATTCTAAACCAATCGCGTAAAAACAAATGAACAACAGCTTGGCGTGCAATAAAACTTAAATTTGGTAAGGAAAGAAGTTGACAATCCTCGGATTATGGTATAATAAATCTCAGCATTCAGCAACCTGACATTGGTTAGTATCTAAAGGCAACCTCATCTAGATATATATATATACCATATGGTGCCTACAATCGGTTCCCATCTGCTTGTTAGCGATTAGCCGGTAAATCTTTAGGTGGAGGAGGTCGCTTTAGGATAGTGGTTGACATATCACGGCCATTTATTAAACTAGTCCAAAGCAGACTCCCCGAAGGGAATACCGAATACAGATGTGAACCAGGCCTTATTTGGAGGTGACTTTGCTAAACCAGACATCCCCTTTAACATTTACAATGACCGTCGCTGTGTGAATAAAGCGATCTAACGATTAATCTGCAAAAAAACACAAGCATTCCATTAATGTGTCAATGTAATAACGTCCAGGCTAAGGATGACCGAGTCGTACACTTACACCTACATTGCTTACAGCGTGCTCAGTGTGTGGCGATGCCCGCAGGATTATTGACCATACCAGGAATCAATACTCCCTACACATCAGACTCTTCAGTTCTTATTGACTTTCTACAGGGACATGCTGAGAGTTCCAACTGGATTTAGCTAACGCTCTGTTTTACTATATTCTTGTGTCACATTTAATAGGACTCCAGCCCTGACACAGCGTTAGTGATACAAGATGCTTCGCCATTGATTCTATCAGTTAATGAACATTCAATCTTTATCTGAGGTCAGGGAATCATATATACATCCCAGGAGATATCATTATAAAAGCATATGGACATAAAGACATAAGATTAATGGGTTAATTTAAGACTTGGCATATGAGATTGTAGCGCCCCACAGGGTGGATCACTATAAATGTCATCTTATGTGATCTACACTGTGTACTGTGAAGGTATAGTGGGATCCAGTCAACCTGTGAGCACACACAAAGTTCCACATCTCTTTAAGAAAAGGGGTGGAGCTACAGACTGGAAGAGGGTCTCTCTTTTAGTTCCAGATCAGAGTGTGTGGGAGAGAGGAGCAGGTGTGTGGAGGTGCAGTGTGTGCTCCAGCCGCATGGTGTGATAGAACAGCACAGGAGGCCGGAGACCTGCAGAGGTGAGATGAGACCTTGCAGGGACGGAGCTGCAGTTATAGGACCATCAATTCCTAACTAGTGTGAGAAACACTTAGAAAATTGAGAAACTCACTGGACTGAGGCCTAGTGAATGCAAGATTCCTGGAGGCTCAGTAACATATAGAGTTGGGGTGAGTGTATCCAGCATCCCAAAGAACTCGCGTTACCTGCTGTCCAGAAGGGGGATCTACCCAGTTGTAATTAACCTTTGAGCTCCTGGAACCCAGGACCAGAGGAAATCTATTAGAGAGTTTGAGCAGCAATGGAAGGCTGAATCATACTAATGGTGAAAGGGAAGACTGGCACCTCACTATACTGGAGCAAGGTGAATCCTCCTGTAACATCTGTTATCTCCTGCTGACTACAGAAGTAAACTGTAAGTGTTTGGTTAACCCCTGTCTGGACTGTATTCTTTCATCGATCCTCTGTTACTCCTCCTGGAAATCATCCCTTCCTCACCTATATCATCTGGCCCTGGGACCTGCCCTGGTTGGGGAGGGTATAACATCTGGCACTGCATCACCACCTATTCCCAGAGGCCCTATCTACAGTGCCCAGCTTCACCTCAAGCCGAAACCCCAACTGGCGTCACGACAAACTTTTATTTTTCTTTATTTTTCTTTCATCCATTTTTGCTTAAAACTCCCCTTTTTCAAGGCGCTGCCGCCCCCGGTGTCGGGCCTGCTTGCACCGTGAATCTACATAGGCCGAGCCGGGGCGACTCACCTTTTTGGCGTCACGAACAGGATAGCGAAAGTGCGCAAAACTTTTATTTTTGTTGAAAAAGACTGTTGCAGTTTTCAAAATTTTCCCTGCTTTCCAAAATAGCAATGAACAGCAGTTGTATGATTCAAGTTACATTGAGCTGCAGGGTTGGTGTCTTTTTCTTGCAAGCCATGCTGAGTGCAGAGAATGTGACATGCCTGTGCAAGGAGCAATGAAAGATACAGATTGCATCATCCCCAACTGCAGTCTACCCCTGACAACTGTAGGAGTCTCTGTAGCAACCGGACCAGCATCCCCTGCAGTGATAAGTGATCCATCCATCTGGATCAACGCTTCACAGTATCAAGTCCGGTGAGTGTGGCCCTGCTGGGGTTAACAAGGGGGGGTGATATGTCAAGCAAGTGGATCCTCATCCCCAGGCCCCTCTGATTCCCCCATAGACTCTAACCGTGGTCACAACCAAGTAACTATGGCACCTATATTACCGCTAACAATGCCGTACATTCCAGGTGCATCCTGGCTGCCCCAGTATACAGGCGAGTCCCATAGCCTCAGAGACTTTAAAGAAAAGCTGAGTATCCTGTTTGACCTTTACCCTATGACAGAGGAGCAAAAGGTTGCAATATTAATAATTCAACTTGGTGGTGCAGCACAAAGGGAAGTGAAATCCTGGCCATTGAGTGATAAAAGAACTGTAAAGGACATTTTTACCAAACTCAGGATCACCTTTGACACCCGCACCACAGCAGAGATAAAAATGCGGTTTTTCAGCTGTAGGCAAAAACCGCAGGATACTGTGAGAGATTTTGCCCTCAATCTGCAAGAGGCCTTGTGGGCTATTAAACAAGTGGATGATGTACCAGCGCAGATTCCAGTAAGCCCGATTCCTAGTGAAAGTATGCCTACCGTTCCGCTGATGACTCCAGTGAGTAGAAGATTGTCAGGAATCCCATTTCTGTGTAGATCTCAGCGCAATACACAGGGACAACTCCCCATACGTTATAGGGACAGTCAGTAAAGGTGTCCTAACCCAATGTGTTTACAGATAGTTGAGTTGTATTTGTATATGTTGAATTGAGTTTATGCAACGTTAAAGGTTTAATTGCAGTGCCGCCTCCCTAACGGATTGCACTAGTAGGCGAGTCAGAAATACGGACTGTGCATTAATACTTACGCTCCTGAGCATGGCGTTACCAAGAGAGAATGGACTAAAGGAACTGTGCCAGTGCTTAACATGTTTAGTTTTTCAGGGTTCCTACCACAATAACTTTCTTGTGGGATTGAAACTTTAAAACTTCCGTTTGTCTACCAACCTCTTCAAGTGCATGGAATGCAATTTATGCAGGTGCACCAACGCTCTCGGGGGATGGGGGATGTTTCAAATATGGTGGCCTGTCGGATAGGAGCCATCAAAACAGCTTGTGCAGTGAAGAATTTTCAATGTTCCAAGATACTCCGCAGCTGCACTCGGAGTTAAGGAGGTGGACTAAGCGGTTTGGGGCTGTAATCCGCAAGGAAAGCAACAGTGAATGTTGCTGGGTTGTAAGGAATACACAACCAGAGACTTTAACGTGTTACAGAAATTGTGTTTGCTTGAACGTTTTTGTTTGTTTGAAAGTTTAAATTGATCTTGAGTAAGTTGCACTTTTCTCCTTAGGGAATTTACTTACATATGAAGTTTACACTTGTATGTAATGTCCTTCAAACACTATGATGTTCATGTTACCGTCTACTAACCCTCTTCTTAGTTCACCGGAAGGGTAGCCCGAGACGTGCTACTTTTAACAAGGGGGGAATGTAGCGCCCCACAGGGTGGGTCACTATAAATGTCATCTTATGTGATCTACACTGTGTACTGTGAAGGTATAGTGGGATCCAGTCAACCTGTTAGCATACACAAAGTTCCACAGCCATTATCTCTTTAAGAAAAGGGGTGGAGCTACAGACTGGAAGAGGGTCTCTCTTTTAGTTCCAGATCAGAGTGTGTGGGAGAGAGGAGCAGGTGTGTGGAGGTGCAGTGTGTGCTCCAGCCGCATGGTGTGATAGAACAGCACAGGAGGCCGGAGACCTGCAGAGGTGAGATGAGACCTTGCAGGGACGGAGCTGCAGTTATAGGACCATCAATTCCTAACTAGTGTGAGAAACACTTAGAAAATTGAGAAACTCACTGGACTGAGGCCTAGTGAATGCAAGATTCCTGGAGGCTCAGTAACATATAGAGTTGGGGTGAGTGTATCCAGCATCCCAAAGAACTCGCGTTACCTGCTGTCCAGAAGGGGGATATACCCAGTTGTAATTAACCTTTGAGCTCCTGGAACCCAGGACCAGAGGAAATCTATTAGAGAGTTTGAGCAGCAATGGAAGGCTGAATCATACTAATGGTGAAAGGGAAGACTGGCACCTCACTATACTGGAGCAAGGTGACTCCTCCTGTAACATCTGTTATCTCCTGCTGACTACAGAAGTAAACTGTAAGTGTTTGGTTAACCCCTGTCTGGACTGTATTCTTTCATCGATCCTCTGTTACTCCTCCTGGAAATCATCCCTTCCTCACCTATATCATCTGTCCCTGGGACCTGCCCTGGTTGGGGAGGGTATAACATCTGGCACTGCATCACCACCTATTCCCAGAGGCCCTGTCTACAGTGCCCGGCTTCACCTCAATCCGAAACCCCAACTGGCGTCACGACAAACTTTTATTTTTCTTTCATCCATTTTTGCTTAAAACTCCCCTTTTTCAAGGCGCTGCCGCCCCCGGTGTCGGGCCTGCTCGCACCGTGAATCTACATAGGCCGAGCCGGGGCGACTCAAGATACTTGCAGAAATGCATTAAAGGGAACCTGTCATATGGAACATCTGTAGGCGGCATGTTATAGAGCAGGAGGAGCTGAGCAGATTGATATATATTTTAGGGGGGGGATCAATATAACTTATCATTTATCCAGTGAAATCTCTATACTTAGGAGACCAGGAGGCGGTCTTATTAGTGGGACCCCCTCCTGATAGCTCCGCCTCCTGGACTTCTCAGCATACAAAGAGCAGAGAATTCAATGGATAAATGACAGGTTATACTGAATCTTTCCTCACAAACCTATATATTAATCTTCTCAACTCTTCCTACTCTATAACATGGTGCTTGTATTTTCAATGCGACAGGTTCCCTTTAAATTAAGGGAAGACATGAAAAATATGGAAATATAATATGTTCATGTCATGATATCAGCAAAATAACAGTAACTAAATCCAATGCAGGTATTTCTCAGACTCTGTGCTATATACTGTTCCAATACTGCACCAATGTGTGAGGTGCTGTTTGGTAAGATGCTTATGCTGGAGTTAGTGGTCACCGGTGTTACTTCCCCTGACCAATATAGTAGCTTATAAGACCTAATAAGATTCATTCACACCATAGGCTCCTTTCTTTTACATCTCTTCCTTTTTGGATCTGATCCCAGTTGGATAGAAGACAAGTTGAAAGCAAACTGCTGCACCGTGCCACAACCACGCTATTACCTTAGTGTTAACCCTTCACTATCATCTGTCACCCTTGGGTCTGTATTATGAGCGCTCAAGACCTCAGCTTCCTATACAGTGCCATACCACCCCAAATTCTGGGGTTAATTGTAGTCAAACCTGAATTTTTCTGGCTTCCTTATCCTATAAACCGATATAAGCATCTACATTTCCCTATTGAAATAAACATGCATGCTTAGCCAAGCTGAGCATGCATGTGTATGGCAGAACTAACCCAAGGCTATAGTATCGCTCCCGTATGTGACCAGTTTATATAAGGACATGAACCCTTTGTTGTTTAGGCAGTGACTACAAACAGGATATACAACTTGAAAGGCTTACATTGTTATCCTGTACTTAGACATCTAACGTGGTTGTCTTCACAATGCGAACAATCCAGTTCTACTGTTTATTTCTCACACCCTGATCTACAACATATCATCATAGTTACAAGGATTTCTTTTTACTTATTAATTGTTGTTATTATCATTATTATTATATAGTCTTGCACAATGGACCCCATATCCTCCTCCACGTGCAAGATGCGTTATAGTGACTCAAACATATAAACAGTCTTATTAATAGGTAGAAATTGGGCAAATTTCAATGAGGCTAAAAGACTATTCGCATACTGATCTGCCTTAAAGGGATTGTATGAAATTAGAAAGACATGGTTGTTTTTATTCAGAAACAGCGCCACTGTTGTCCAGTGGCTGGGTCTGGTATTGCAAGCATGGGCTAGATTGGCACTGTTCCAGAATGACAGCAGGTAGCCAGGTATTGTGGAGAGAGGAAATAGTAAGCCTAACCAGGAAAACATTCATATCTCTAAGAAAGTTAGTATATGATGTCATACAGATCGGCTATCATCTACATAATATATGATGTCATACAGATTGTCTATCATCTAAATCTTCTAACATCTAAATCTCTGCATCTCTGTGTGTAGGACACTAACATAGACATGATACCAAGTGAAGGGCATTTTACTGTGTTTGAGGCCACTAAGGGGACATTATACTGTGTTTGAGGCCACTGAGGGGGCATTATACAGTGTAGGACCACTGAGAGGGCACTATAATGTGTGTGGAGGCATATAAGGGGGGGGGGCATTATACTGTGTAGAACAATAACATAGGCATGATAACAAGCGAAAGGCATTATACTGTGTTTGAGTCCACTAAGGGAGCATTATACTGTGTTTGAGTCCACTAAGGGGGCATTATACTGTGTTTGAGTCCACTAAGGGGACATTATACTGTGTTTGTGTCCACTAAGGGGGCATTATACTGTGTTTGGGGCCACTGAGGTGGCATTATACAGTGTGTGGCCACTGCAGGCCTTATACTGTGTTTGGGACCACTGAATGGGCATTATACTGTGTTTGGGGCCACTGAGGGGGCATTATACTGTGTTTGGGACCACTGATGGGGCATTATACTGTTTTTGGGGCCACCGAGGGAGCATTATACTGTGTGGGGCTACTAAGAGGGCATTATACTGTGTTTGGGGCCACTGAGGGGGGCATTATACTATATTTGGGGCCACTGAGGGGGCTTTATACTGTGTTTGAGGCCACTAAGGGGGCATTATACTGTGTGGGGCTACTGAGGGGGCATTATACTGTGTTTGGGGCCACTGAGGGGTGCATTAAACTATGTTTGGGGCCACCAAGGGGGCATTATACTGTGTGGGGCTACTAAGGTGGCATCATACTGTGTTTGGGACCACTGAGGGGGTATTATACTATGTTTGGGGCCACTGTGGGGGCATTATACTGTTTGGGGCCACTGATGGGGCATTATACTGTGTTTGGGGCCACGGAGGGGGCATTATACTGTGTTTGAGGCCACTAAGGGGGCATTATACTGTGTGAGGCTACTAAGGGGGCATTATACTGTGTTTGGGGCCACTGAGGGGGGCATTATACTATGTTTGGGGCCACTGAGGGGGCATTATACTGTTTGGGGCCACTGATGGGGGATTATACTGTGTTTGGGGCCACTGAGGGGGCATTATACTGTGTGGAGACACTAAGTAGAACATTATACAGTGTGAGGAGTCTTCCTATCCCCTGGTCATTAGTTGGGGGGCTCTGACAGCAGGATGCTGTAGGGGTGCCAGAGCCTGAAAACTACAAGTCCTGCAGGAGGGTTCACAGATGAATCTTTGGTAGAAGGGCGTCTCTAGATTTCTGTAACTGATGTATATCAGACAACTGCTCACAATGCAATCCCCCTAATGCGTTTTACTTTAAGAGTCTCTACCATATGATGCTTGTTTAAACAGCTGCGATAGCTTTGCGATAGGCACAGTCATCTGTGATATAATGTATTTGCCATCTGATTCGCATCTGTTCCTTATCTAGTTACTGCTGTTTCCTTCATGTCACGCCAATGTGGGCAAACCATTTATACAGTGTATGTGAAGGGAGTTGAATTCTCAGATAGGACGTTGAACCCAAACACAATTCCCTGTGAAGGAGGTGACAGGCGCCTCCCACATCGCACACTGACACGAAAAAAACGAGTGACACCAAATGAAACACCTAGCGCAGGGTACCATAGAAACAAGGATTGCAAACACACGAGCAGACTCCCAGCATTTCACAGTACATAGAAATAAGTTCCTTCTGCGAGAACAATAGCTGCCAAATCTGCACAATGAGCAATGACTGAAGGAGACGGGTCCAGAGAATGTGCAGGCATAAGATAGAAAGTCATGGTAGGGGCGTGCAGCAAACATGGTGGATTACTGCATTAAATGTCAGGAAAAAATATTCCTGATATTGGGAATGTGCAATGTGCAAGCTGGTCCTATGTCTATAAATCTGGCCAAAGAAGACCTGTCAGTCAGTACATGTCCTATACACGGAGTCCGGCAGCAGCTGCACGGCGAGGATGAAGTCACCAAGCTCTGGATTATTCTCAGCTCTTATTTGCATTTAACTCGCCGTGTTTGTCTATAACCTAATCCAGGCAGAAATGGAGCAGGAAAACCCAGACATGTGTAAGCACATACAGCATTGGACTAGACGGTTCTTTACGTCCACCATGGGAGCCCACCCTTCAACAATCCCTAGGAAATAGACCATAGCACCCTTCAATTTTGGGTGCCTTCTGCTGGGCCATTATTGTGTTAGGCCTGGTTCACATCTTCGTCGGTAATCTTTTCGGATTGGGACCCCCTGAACGGACTACCAAACGCATTTGCAAGCGGTGTGCAGTGAAAGCACACGGATCCCCATAAACTATACAATAATTGTGTAGACAAGAAAGTACTTCACAATCTACTTTCCTGTCCACGTGATTCTTGCAGGCAGCACGTGGCAAGCACACGGACCCCCTTATAATCTATGGGGTCCGTGTGCTTTCACTGCACAGAGCTTGGCAATGCACTTGGTAGTCCGTTCGGGGGGTCCCCATGCGGACTCCCTGAACGGATTACCAAACGCAGATATGAACCAAGGGTTAGGGCTAGAGATAGGCAGACTAACTGACTTGTACTGAGCCAGGATCAACCAGAATATTCCAAATAGTTTGGAAATGGAGATTCATCACGGGTGAACTAAAATGGTCGCCGCGTTATACTCTGGGGTATCTTCAGATAGGTGGAGGTCGGGAGTAGGTGAGTAAAATAAAAAAATAAAATTCATACTCACTTTCCGTTACCTCTTTTGGGCCTCCTAATGACGCTTGTCCTATGTGACCAGAGCCGCGGAGCGGACATCCAGCCCAATGCAGGAATGGAAAGGAAAGATGCAGGTAAGTATGAATGCATTTTTATTTTATAGCCTTCCCCTATAGACTGAAATGTATTTTTTTAGTTTTGGACAACCCCTTTAAGAGATATCAGAGGGTAGGGTAGCTACTATATCTCAAGGACAGAAATCAGCCATCTTTGGCCATATTAGTGCAGAATTAGTATATAAGTGGTGTACAGAAGTCATGCAGATACAGATGTCATAGTCAGACTTTGCTGGCCATTGCCATACCATATAAATCCCCGATAACAGAAAATCATTAAGAAGATGACGAATTCTTGAATAAAACAACATCCTGTAACCGTATCCCGCCGCTCTATAGTTCACTGTGTCCTGACCGGGATCTCCCACAGTTTAGGATGTCAGTAGAGCAGCAGGTTTAGTTACAGGCCCTATTGTTTGACACAGGTTAATCTATTATCCTGAACAGAAGAGAAGGGTGTAACATGTCTGTGTACTGTGCCCATAAACCCCGACTGCTATGATCCCTGGCAACTGCCAGGAGCGGACAATGCCATGTCCACAATGAGAACCATTTACAAGAGCGGGATGTATTCACACTGGAGGGGAATAGGTCATAGATTGACCATAGTGAAGTTACTGGGCCTGTAGCACAATATTTCAGGCTACGTGTTGAATCCATGTACGGGAGGAGGAGGAGGCCATTGCTCCCAAACTCCACTGCTGGTGGCTTATCTCCCCCAGAACAATAGGATTGGACAATTGAAATCCATTAGCCACATCCTTATTAAGAAAGAGCTAAGTTAAATTCAGATAAGACAAGATAAAATAATCCTTTACTAGTCCCACCATGGGGGAAATTCAGTGTGTTAGAGCAGCATGGATAATACAGTAATATATTACAAGAAAGACGCATACACGCTCATAGCGGATAAAGAAGATACTAGGAGTCATTGCAACTAAGAAGAAAAAGAAAGACTTCAGGATCATTTAGTTCTCTATGCTGAGTGATCTTCGCTTGGTCTGATGTAGATTATACAGCCTGACCGCGGTTGGGAGGAAGGATCTCTGATAGTGCTCATCACACTTGGGGTGAAGCAGTCGGTCACTGACAGTACTGCCCAGTGCTATCACGGTCTCATACATGGGATGGGAGTTGTTCTTCAGCATGGAACTCACAGTATCCTTCTGTCACACACCACCTGTACTGGGGTCCACTGGGCCTCCCTCGGACAGAGCTGGCCCTTGTAACCAGCCTGTCAAGTCTGTTTCTGTCCCTGGCTGTATGCTACCAGAAGGCTACTCCGAAGAAGATGGCTGATGCTACCACAGAGTTGAAAAAGTCCCTAAGAAGTGCCCGCTGGACCTGGTCCTGATACATGAAAGCTGTGAAGGGTTGGGCAACTAGACTATTTTACAGTGCAAAATTAGACTATTCAGTATTATGCTTGGTTCACACTAGCGTTCGAGTCTCTGTATGGGACTCCATCTCACAACAGAATAGTCATCATTTTATCTGCCCCAATGGGCAGATAAATGTACCCCATACAGGCATAGAGCCCAGATAAATCAATGTATTGTACCAACTTATATGAATGTTACCCATCCTGATTTTCTAGGAACGGGCAGGGGTTCACCACAAGGGTGCAATTCCCACCCATGCCTGGAATCCAAAGAAAAAGCCGGAAACACTACTTTACTGAATGGAGCCCTGTGATCCTTGATCCTCGTTCTTCTGGTTTAGTGGAACCTATACTAAAATATTAAATGGGTTGTATGGGAATGTAAACTATATATACAAAATCTTCTCATATGGTTCAATAAAAGAAGGACAATAATGCATATAAGACTAAAAAAGAGACCTTGTACTAACCTACGCTGGGCCCAGAGTTTACAAGCGGAGCAGCGGAAAGTGGTTGGAGCTGTGTATAGTAAATGACAGATTTATACAATGCAATCTGTGCAATGCTGAGAGACATGGTGCTCTGTGAATGATAGGAACTGTAGTACTTTCTAATATGTCCTTGCATTGCAATGGTGATTACACCCAATACCCTAATCTAGCACATCATTTCTGTGGTCACCTACCCTACTATGGGTCATCATTATGCTAAGCTGCCTCCATGTACATTACTGTACAATGACAAAACTTTGTCTGGCCTATCTCCATACAGAAGAGGTGTAGAGCACTTAGTGGTGTTAAACAGGCCAGGGCTCAGTAGTATACCTCACCGGGACAGTAATTATACGGCTTTACACAATTCACAACATAGTCACCAAACAGCCGCACGTAACAGATCACTACAAATACTGTAGTAAACTCATAAAAGTAAATGTTCATGGCTCTGACTATAATATCACCGGGCACAATATGTCATTTTTCACATTATCCTGGTACTGTGATATCGCTGTATGTATTATCCCTGTACTGTGACATCACTGTGTGTATTATCTCTGTACTGTGACATCACTGTGTGTATTATCCTGTACTGTGACATCACTGTGTGTATTATCTCTGTACTGTGACATCACTGTGTGTATTATCCCTGTACTGTGACATCACTGTGTGTATTATCCTGTACTGTGACATCACTATGTGTATTATCTCTGTACTGTGACATCACTGTGTGTATTATCCCTGTACTGTGACATCACTGTGTGTATTATCTCTGTACTGACATCACTGTGTGCATTATCCCTGTACTATGACATCACTGTGTGTATTATCCTTGTACTGTGACATCACTGTGTGTATTATCCCTGTACTGTGACATCACTGTGTGGATTATCCCTGTACTGTGACATCACTGTGTGTATTATCTCTGTACTGTGACATCACTGTGTGTATTATCTCTGTACTGTGACATCACTGTGTGTATTATCTCTGTACTGTGACATCACTATGTGTATTATCCCTGTACTGTGACATCACTGTGTGTATTATCTCTGTACTGTGACATCACTGTGTGTATTATCCTGTACTGTGACATCACTGTGTGTATTATCCCTGTACTGTGACATCACTGTGTGTATTACCTCTGTACTGTGACATCACTGTGTACATTATCCCTGTACTGTGACATCACTGTGTGTATTATCCCTGTATTGTCACATTACTGTACAAATTATCCCTCACCAACCACAAGTTTTCCTCAACATGCCGACTAAATCAGTCATGCATGGTAGGCCGGTGTCCCATTCCATGTGTTGCTATGGGGCTCTTGGTTGCTTGTTACACTCCTTATTTGACTAAACAAGGTTTGGTGAATGATCCTGAGAGTTCTTCCGATAACTCCGCACTCTTATGAACTGACTGTATTTAACTTCTGCTTTTCCACATTCCTACTATATACCCTCTTGGTATTAAGGAAATATCAAGACATATATATATATCTACCCAAACGTTCCCTTAGAGGAGAGTAATAGCGGTGGGCCACCAGTGGAGTGTAAAAACTGCAGTTGTTCCCAAACCTGTCACCCAAGCATTGCTGCCAGTCATAGTGTTGTACCTAGCATGGATGGAGATGACACTATATGTCTGCATAGCAGCTGGGACATGCTGGACAATGAGTGATCAATACAGGCATGTCATATGGTTAGCTGGATGCAGATCCAGATTAGAGAGACCAACCCAGTCATCTCATGGGGATCTGCAATCTGCAAATACCTGGCAAGTGCAGAGGTGTAACTAAGCCCATAGACCCAAATGCCAGTTATAATATTGGGGCCCCCTTATGTGGCAGATGAAATGCTGGGCCCCCTTACGCAGCAGCACTTGGGTGACCATAGTACCTTTGTACTTTCTATAGCTTTGGCATGACCCAATGGGGCTCATAGATTAGGACGGGCAAAAGCCCAAATGGCCCAGGTTTTACCAGGGATGGTATATGCCGTACTAGATGCACACTAGTATTCGGAGCCATATTATACCAGGCATAAATTAAAGGAATCCTCTAAAAATATAAATGTTTAGTTTCTTTTTCTATAAATAGGTTGTAAATTATAAATCCTCTATTTAGTTCTCCTGTATCCACATTTTACCATCAAGGCCGTGATAAGAAAATTACAGACGGAGTCGCAGGCGGCTTGTCGGCGTACAGGCACTTATCTGAATTCAGGCTTTTTATTTTTAGCCCCTGCAGTGTCACACATTGTGTCTCGCTCACACTTCCAAAAAAACTTCCCAAGTCAGTTTTATACCTACTGCAAACCAAACCAGCAATCCGGACTAGGCCTGCTATCCTGCAGAATGCCGCCATTCAGGTCTGCATTATAATTGCTTTGAGTATAAATACGTATATACGCAAACAATGGTCCTTTATTAAGACAGATAAATGGGTGCACGTGTTATGTGATAAACAATGGGCTGCCCTGTAAATTCTGCTATAAAACCATCCCCCGGCGTTCACAATGTTCATTTCACGGCTACTCATTGGATGGATAGGGAGCCCAATATGGATGGACATTAAAGGGGTCTCCATACGTCCTTGAATTGGTCTACTTTGTGAGATTGTTAAAGGGATATCAACAGCAGAAAGTTTGATATCGAACTAGCCACAGTAAGGCCTCGTTCACATCTGCGTTTGGTAATCCGTTCGGGGAGTCCGCATGAGGACACCCCCCACCCCCACCCCCAACGGAATACCAAACGCAACTGCAAGTGCTGTGCAGGGAAAGCACACAGACCCCATAGACTATAATGGGGTCTGTGTGCTTACCGCCAGATCTCTGCACAGAACATGCGGACAGGAAAGGAGTTACAATCTACTTTCCTGTCTGCATGATTCGTGCGGGCAGCACGTGACAAACACATGGACCCCATTATAGTCAGTAGGCTCCTGAAGGGCCGAGGTGGATCCATACCAAATGGACATGAAGCTCTGAGGGTAGTACAATAGCACATCAGCCGGAGTTCACTACATTGTAAATCACTATTCACACAGCCAGGTTCTGTCTGGGAAATATGGCTGCCTGTAGATGTTTTTCCCGGACAAGACTTGGTCATGTGAATCTGTCCTTAAAAGGATTGTGTCTACTAGAGATGAGTGAACACTGTTTGGATCAGCCGATCCGAACAGCACGCACCCATAGAAATGAATGGAAGCACCTGTGACACCGGCCGCCCGCCCGCCGGCAAAGTTGCTCATCTCTAGTGTCTACCCTTTTATTGAGAAGGATCCTACAACAATAAACTGATCACACAATGTTCTGTTACTAGATCCAGCGATCTGTGATCTCCCTCTTACGCTAGTAGTAGATGTGTTTCATTTCTCTGCAGCGCCACCACAGGGAAAATGAAGCAATACACCCAATCAATAAGCTGTCCATGTAATGCATAGGGTTATTGAGTCCTTCAGAGATGCTTTTTGTAGCTGCTATCCATTCTAGCAAATAAATCAGGATCCCAAATGAGGAACTTCAGCTATAAGCTCAAAACAATAATATAGTTTATAATATGAATAGAAAGTCTAAATGGGATTTATGGGGGTTCTCCAGGCTACAAATATTGATGACCTATCCTAATGATAATTAATCGACCAGTAAGGGTCCAAAACCCAGTATTCCCACTACCCACCTGTTCTCAGTAGTTGACACAACCTATGGAGCAGGAAGCAGACAGCACTGTTCTCTATTTAGTGGTCAGACCAGGAACTGCAGATCAACTTGCATTGATTTGAATGGGACCCATGCTGTAGTGACTGAAGTCTGCCACTACACAGGGAACGGAGCTGTCTGATTCCTGCTCTATTTTTAATGTATCAGCAGCTGACAACATGAATGAACATGCTGGGTAACCTCGACCAAAAAAGCAGTTCTCTGCGGACTTTCTGCTTCCATTATACCTATAGGGAAACCGCCAACATATCCGTAGGTTAATTGACATGCTGCGATTTTCTGCTTTTTTGCTGTATGTATTTTTATGCAATGTGTGGATTGGATTTACTGATTAAAAAGCTGCGCTTTTTACGTGCTTACGCCACGTGGGACCCTAAAGTGGAAGTTATCAAAGGCATGTATTTATTTAATTGTAGACCAGTTAGCAATGAAGTAATGGCAAAGTATTGGGGTATAAACTGGGCTACAGATAAGATTTGTGTCTGCTGCAATTGCTAATACAACCTCAGCACAAGAGTGGCGCTGTAATCATTTCTGTAATCATATCCAAACCTTTAGGCTGAGGCCCCATGTTGCAGAAACGCAGCTTTTTTTCTTGCAGATTTTGTTGCGTTTTTTTGAGCCAAAGCCAATAATGGCAACATAAAGAATCCTATTAATATTATAAATGTGAAAGTTTGTGAGTTTGTGAGTTTGTGGGTTTGTGGGTTTGTGTGTTTGGATGTTTGCATGTTCGGATGTTTGTTCCTCAATCACGGAAAAACCGCTCGACCGATTCGGCTGAAATTTTCCACAAACATAGTTAATACACCCAATTAAACAATAGGCTACTTTTCGTCACAATAGCGCACATACGTTTGTGCCAGGACCCCAACAAAACCCAAACTCACACCACCATCTCTGCAATCTCACACACTTTGGACCATAGCAAGCCACAAAATATTGCCCTCTACAGCCTCGCCCCTAACACCACACAATCTCATATACATATACTTTACCACTTTGCCCCTCACCTTAACGATTCTCCAGGAGGCGCTCTTTAACGCTCCGGAGCAGCCATGTTTGCCCCCACCGCTCTGACAATCCGTGACACCGCCCACCCATGTCAATACCTCTAGGCGGTCTAATAAATGCAAAAAAAAAAGTTTAAAAAAAGTAAAAAAAATATAAAAAAAATAAATAAAAAGGATTAAAAATTCAAATCACCCCCCTTTCCCTAGAACACATATAAAAGTAGTTAAAAACTGTGAAACACATACATGTTAGGTATCCGCGCGTCCTAAATCGCCCGTTCTACAAAGTTACACAAATATTTTTCCTGTTCGGTAAACGCCGTAGCGGGAAAAATGGTCAAAAGTGCCAAACTGCCATTTTTTCACTGTTTTGATTCTGCTAAAAATTTGAATAAAAAGTGATCAAAGCAATAACATTTCCCAAAAATGGTAGAACTACAAAGTACACCCGTTCCCGCAAAAAAAGACGCCCTATACATCCCCGTACACGCAAGTATAAAAAAGTTACGGCTGTCGGAATATGGCGACTTTTCAAAAAATAATTTTTTAACACAGTTTTGGATTTTTTTTAAGGGGTCAAAATGTAAATAAAACCATATAAATTTGGTATCCCCGGAATCGTAACGAAGCACAGAATACAGGGGACATGTCATTTTGGTTGCACAGTGAACGCCATAAAACCAAAGCCCGTAAGAAAGTCGCAGAAATGCATTTTTTCTTCAAATCCACCCCATTCTGAATTTTTGCCCTGCTTCCCAGTACATTATATAGAATAAATAATGGTGGCATCATGAAGAAAAATTTGTCCCAGGAAAAATTAAGACCTCATATGGCTCTGGGAGCGGAGAAATAAAAAAGTTATGGGGTTTAGAAGGAGGGGAGTCAAAAACGAAAATCAAAAAATGCCATCGGCGGGAAAGGGTTAACTTCAAATCCTTCTGTCCCAAAGTCACTATGTAAAGTTTCTCACAACACCGTATAGCAGCTCAAATACAAATTAGCTTCAACACAAAAGTCTCATGTATTCTCTGAATTACAGCAAAAACAAGATACAAACTTACATTTCATATCCCATACCATATACACAGTACGAAAACCTTACCCCTGCCTGTATATACCCACTGCTACAATCACCGCAGATGAAGTCGCGGGTACCAGCTAGTGGGATATATATAGGAAGTTCTTATATTTCTCCCTTCTGCTCAATCCAGTTCTGGCTTTGGCTCAAAGAAACGCAACAAAATCTGTGTTTCCGCAATGTGGGGCCCCAGCCTTAAAGGGATTTCTAAGTGGTTTGCAGCAGAGAAAGGTGTAATTGTTCTGGGAAGTGATTGTAGATTTTGTTAAACACTTCTATTCAGATTTATCAGGGATGAACAAAGGTAAATGTAACAGCATTATTGATAGCAGAGTCAGCCATTGTTTCTCACTGTAATCCTGGAGAATAGTTTGCAGATGTAAATGAGCAGAAGAAAGAAAACATAGAATTTGTTATCTCGTGCACAAAGCTATAGGATGTTTCCCTCTAAATACACATGATAAACCCTGAGGACACTTCTATACATCCAGCATGTACTGTATATTCTCATATGGGAGGAGGAGAAAGATAGTACGTAGAATTATGGTGCTATGGGTAAGTTATGGGGTCTATAGAGGTATGCTAGTGACCATCATGCAAAAAATAAAACAACATTTCTGCTTTTTCTTTTTTATGTATTGTGAGACTTAAAAATCACAATGTCAGATTTCAGTATCATATCTAATAAATGTCAGTGAGTATGTGTGTGACCTGCGACCTTACACGACAGAGACACATCTATTGCAAATCCATCTATACTAGATTTTTCTCATTAGGTCCCACCAATGCCACCTAAAACCGACAACCGCATGAACTGGATATCCCACATCAAGGCAATTCGCAGGACAATGAAAAATGGGCGTGGGGTGACTGTTTATGTAATGGCCGTCCAATGCCTGTTTTTAGAACACATTAAGGGTGCATTCACACTGAGTAAAACACGTTCAGAATAAGCGGCGTCTAAAGCAGCTCCCCATAGAAATGAATGGGCTGCTTCTTTCACTCCGTGCAGTCCCATTGAAGTGAATGGGGAGTGCCGGCGTATACGGCAAGCTCTGCTCATGCCGGAGCGTACACGCCGGCACTCCCCATTCACTTCAATGGGACTGCACGGAGTGAAAGAAGCAGCCCATTCATTTCTATGGGGAGCGCTCCTATCCCCGCTCCCATAGAAATGAATGGAGCTGCTTTAGACGCCGCTTATTCTGAACGTGTTTTACGTTCAGAATAAGCTAGCATTTACTCAGTGTGAATTCACCCTTAGGAGATTAGGTAGATGGGGATCTGCTACAGATTTTGCACTAGAGGGGCCACATGGTGGCTCAGTGGTTAGCACCACAGCCTTGCAGCACTGGAGTCCTGGTGTTCAAATCCTGCCAAGGGCAAAAAAAACCCAAAACATCTGCAAGGAGTTTGTATGTTCTCCCTGTGTTTGCATGGATTTCCATCCCATATTCCAAAAACGACATACTGATAGGGAAAAATGTACATTGTGAGCTCTATGTGGGGCTCACAATCTACATAAAAAAAAAAAAAATTGCACTGGAGGACATAGGTCACAAGATGTGTATCAAAATGTTATATATATTCTCTTAAAATATATATATATATTTATTTCTTGCCTGTTTAAAGGATATATATATATATATATATATATATATATATATATATATATATATGTATATATCAAAGAAAAATAGTTGCAGCAGCACCAGCAAATCCGGGGATTATCCCACAAATTGCATGGCAGAAACCCCTCTCCAGGCAAATATATATATATATATATATATATATATATATACACATATTACAAGCTTCATTATTGGATTGTAGACAGGAATAAGAAGGAGACATAAGACACCATACATGCTACATCTTGAACACATAACTTGTAGGAGACCATAGATCCTATCCTATCCCTGCCTACAGTAGCAGGCAGAAGCCAAGCTATCCCAGTTGCTTTGGGGTATTTAACCGTCTCCTATGTAATCTCCTATAATAACCTATTAAAGTGCATTGTGTATGACACAACAGCTATATTACTAATAATCCTAGTGCCATGATAGACATGCCTGGCAGCTCTGCCCATGTAAACAGTAAATCACATCACTGTCATGTGTAACACATGGGAGCAGTAGGGGCAGGGCTCTAATCCCATCTTCCCTCCTTCCTGCCATTCAATGCAATAGATCAGACTGCTGTGATTAAGTGTGTTAATAAGTAAGTGCTGCTTCCCCCAGCCCTAGTCTTACACTAAGGACCAGGCTTGTGTGGGAAGAGTTGGGAACAAGACTCCCCCTTCTCACAGCTTCTCCTCCCTCTCTCCAAGTCTACACCCTCCTCCTCCTCCTCAGTGCACTGCCTGCTGCTGGCTGCACAATTCTCCTGTTAGCTGCTTCTCATGTGAAGGCTGCACATCACACAGCTCCCCTGGACTTTGCAAGCAGCTATGGACTCATTGACTTCTCCAAATTCATAAGGATTATATATCACCCTCTCCTCCAAATGACATACACTGGAGAGAAAGACAAGACAGAGGAGCTACCTCCTTCAGCAGTGGAGACCACCAGACAGACTGTCTGTAGGCACCTTGCATCAGGTAGGTCTCAGCTAGCCATGTACCCCCTATAGATCAGCCACATCTCCCCTATAGATCAGCCACATCCAGCTTCTCATTGACCCATCTAGAATTCCAGATCTGGATAATGATTTACTTTATAACTATATCATATGTTATCTCATGGCTGTCTGTGGCTGCTCCTAACCCCGCAGCTTTGTAGTACAGCATGCAACCTCCATAATAATAGGGTTATTTTAGCATTTTTCTATCCATCTGAATTAATTCATATTAAATGTGAGATTGTGGAAGAGCTTAGGAAGTGATCTGTATGCTGTGACCTCCCTTGGGGAGGTGTAGATGTGAGCTGGCAGTGCACCTGTTACCTGGAGGTGGATGATAGACACAAGCTACAGGGTGGATATATACTGACTAACTGCAGCCTTGGCCAAGGTATATATACAGTATATAGCTAACGATTGCGAGACTACAAATCCCAGCATATACTAGGCTAGATATATGACCAGGTTACCTATTCATTGTTACTTTGTAACTCATATACCATAATATAAACAATATCTCCTAGACATTGTTACCTTGTATCTCCCGTATTATAATATTGATATTTCACATACATTGTTGCATTGTCTTCCAATCCTGGATGATAGATGAGGCTGTGAGACACCAGGTCTAGCCTGGGAAAGCTTGTTATCTAGACCAGTCAAGTGTGTGGCCAGTGGCCCTCCTGCTGGTTTTGGGTACTTTTCTTGTTGTTGCTAAGGGGGCTTCATTTCCTGTGTGTCCTGTCCCAGCCATGAAAGCTCCCATGGATGAGTCTTGGTCATTATTGAATTGTAAATGCAGCATACTTAACTTCCTATAGATCTTCATGCCAGTAACCCCTGGGGAGCTTTACTTATTGTACCTTCTTCTCTACCACCTAGCTGACTTTGGCGTTTGTATTTTCCACTTTACAATGTCATACTGTATGCAGAAGTAATTCGGGCACTCGACGCTAGCCCTGGATTAGGTGTATCACCCAGCAACCACTCAGTAATGAATAACCGGCTTGTAAATAAATCAAGCAGTGTGCCTTTCCTCCCCTGCCCCCTCCTGTGTCATCATACTTCAGGCTAGTTTGCTCTGGCATGATTTTGGCATTTTCGAACAACCAAGTAAATATCCGTATGAGGTCTTAAGTTTACTTTACATTTTATTAAGGATGGTATTAAAATTCACTGCCGGTGTACACGGCTTGAGTAGGTTTGTGAACAGAGGGCTTGTTCAGGTCCAGGATGATGGAACTTATATTTTGAGTTCTTACGCAGTTTTTCCAGTGGCAGTGTACGTCTCCGAGTCCACCCTACCTAAAATTATCCTGACCGTCTTAATATTTCCTGACGTAAAGTCTGATGGTATTTCCTCCACTTTGCTAAGGACTCAAAATAGTCTTCTAGACAGTACTGCTATGTCTATGATTGACATAAGATCTCCCAGCTTTGTTCCTCCTTCAGAATTGCCCCACGATGTCAGACTTTTCACATGGCCACTTAACAATGAGATGAAAGCCCGTTTTCTAAGTTCACATTCATTAGGAGGTTACTGCTCCACTGTCTTTCTGCACTGCTGCAACTTTAACTTTCCAAGGTCTCATGTGATAGGGTCTTAATAAAGCAAGACGCTCTCCCCTGCCCCCCACACCACCACCACTTGGGTAGGATTGTGCAAAGTGAAGGTTTTCCTAAATGCTGGCTTTGTTTTGTTTTTCAGGGCGAGCGGAGGGCTTCAGTTGGGAACCTCCATGCAAACAATAGACGGGAGAAAGCAAGACACAAAAGACTTTCAGCAGATGACACTTTGCTGTGGCCGAGCACCATAGATTGAATTTATCCTGATGCTCACATGGTTGAGAGTATGACGTCACCCTCCAAGGGCTGTGGGAACAGTCCAATAGTAACCTCTCAAGGTACAGACAAAAGTGTCTCAAGGACTCTCTCGGGTGGCAGTTGTCACAATGGGACATCTAGCAATAAAGAGGACTCCCAGGATGATCAGGGATCCTTCAAGTCATCCAGCTTCTTCACTAGCCCGAAACAACGGCTAAGTCCTAATAATGAAAGGCCCCGTTCCATGATCGGTGTGGGAAACTCATCAACCTGGAATGCATTGTCCTCTCTGAGGAAGATGGGCTCTTTCAAAAAACTTAAGTCATCTGTTTTGCAAGGAATTCAAGCAAAAGAAAACTCTAACATCAGAAGTGAACGTAGATGTGATGTACAGAAGTGCTTGTCTTCCGAGTGCTTGAGTTCTCAGACCACTTGTAGGTTGCCTAGTTCAAAATCTTCGCCCGATCATTGCAATTTAGCAGACGGCCTCCAGTCTGATGGATCTGATATGGAGGAGCCTGATAACTCCTTCCTGAGAAGCACTCATAGATCCCGGAGCATTAGACGTGCCTATGGAGCTGGCCGAATCAACTTATTGGACAATGACAAAATGCGGGTAGTCCATAGTCCTCTAAGCTTGTCCCCTGTTGGAAAGGATCAAAATGTCTGTGAAATCATAGTGAAGGACCTGGAGAGCAACAAAGTCATCTACAGACGAAGTAAAAGCACAGACAACCTCAACTTTCTCAAAAAAAGCTCCTTCAAAAGGAAATCTACCTCAAATCTATCGGATGTAAAATCCGGCAGTGAAAAGGAGATCCTACAAAAAAGTGCTCTGAGCACGTCTGCGGACGCTGATCATCTTGGTGGGACTCCTGAAAGAAGATCAAAGCGGTGGAGAAGTCCTATCAGGGCAAAGGACTTTGACAGAGTATTAAAGATCATGAGCAATGTTACCGATGGACACTGGAAAAAAGATGGCAGCACTAGCAAGTGCAGCTCTCCGACTCCTGAAGAGGGCCACAGGAGCAGGCCAAATAGTCGTCTACATGACGACTATTCCAGGAGAGTTTCTAGCAATGCTGATACCGAAAGGAAGAGGTGTATATATAACCCATGCTCTTCTGAAACTACAGTGCCACAGAATTCCACCAAAACCCACCCGAACAATCATGACACCCATTTGAGCATGTCCCCTTCCGAAGGCCTTTCTGAGACATGTAGTCCATCGCCAACTAGCAGTAGCTTGAGCCAATTGGCCAGCGATGTCTTTTATTCAGATTCCGAGGAACCTAAACCGATCCCTCATTCTGCTTCAGATTTAGGAATTCCTGGAACGCCCATGAGGCCGACCGCTCCCAAACCGCAGAGCCCCAGTACGTCGATCGTTTGTACGAACCGCAACAGCACTTTATCGTTGAGTTCTATGGAAAGCGATGAAAGGGCTGAATTATGTGCCATAAAAGTGGACAGAAGTCCACAGTCCTATAAGGATACCATTAAGCTTACTTATTATGACGATGGCAATGAGGATAGCGGGATCAGTAGCCATTCTCAGCTGAGCCTCAATGTGGTCAATGAAGAAAAACATGGCGAGGTAAGAACAATTCCTTATATCCTAGTCACGACCCCTACTCAAGTCAATGGTTTATAGTATGTGACCATGTAAAGAGTGCTATATAAAAACTTGTGTAGGCAAATATGGAGGTTTTGTTGATGCAACCAGTTAGGTCATGGGGCTGCATTCCAAATTCCTGTAATAATCAACTAATTTCTATACATGAGGTCCTAGTACTCTAGTAGGTCATGGGTACCAGTGCCCTGTTGTATTTTGTGTAGAGCCCGGTAGTTGCCATGCCTTGTCTCAAGGTGGAGCTTACATAGGAACCAACATAAGGCCCATGCTGAGAGTTGACACCCTTTAAGAAGTGTCATGAGCGACACCCTGCGACCTGCATAGCATAGACTCTTTGTAAAGTCTCCAAAAAACGACATCACTTTTTTGATTTTTGCTATAATTTACACCAGAAGACGTATACAGATTACGGCTGAAATCATCTATATCACACGGGCCCAAGATGGGCTGCAAATTTTATAAAGACGCATAAGCCCCTTAATAATTGTGGTGCATTTGCCCTATTGCACCATGTTATACTAGCCACATTGGAGTTGGGACTGTATTGACTGGTGGTCTTAAGTTCCCAGCTGGCATGAGATGTGCCTGTTAGTTAAGCGGCTCTGGCCTCTTAATATTTCGGGTGCAGTGTGGGAGGGCCGGTGCACCTGAATTGAAAACTATAGCAGTCAGATATAAAGTATAATAAATTGGTTGGGCTGAGGCATCCGCCATTGGCCTGCCTTGGTCTTCATCTAGTCCACCAACTTAGTGTCACAGGCTGCAGAAGGAACACTGTTGCTCATTTGTGGCTCAAGAAAGGGCCATGCACCAAAAATGCACCACATCTTACACCCATCTATGCAAGAAACCTGGAGCCACAATGATGGTGTGTGAACTGAGCCTTAGTCGGATCATATGGTTACTGATCAGTAAATGGAGTACCACTACCAAAATCTCTTCTATACCACTTATATGCCGTTGCAGGGGCAGTTAGTAACAGAGGGCATAAGTTTTTATATCAAAGTGCAAATTTACTGGCGAGAAAATCCACTTTTGGCCTAAGGTTCCAAGTAGCGAAAGGCAGGTAAAGTCACTGCTTTTCCGTAACGTGGGGACTTCTCATCTGTATACGCACATAGGCTCAGTTTGGAGCACCAAAGCTGTGACTGCTGCACCTATTATCATATGTGGTCATTTCACATTGGGAGCTGCCCATCTTAGTATTAGGTGGTGGCACTTAGTGAGGAAATGGAAGCTTGCGCAGGTGCACTGGACTCTTCACTGAAGTCACCAAGTCACCCCTATGACGCCATATACAAGGTTACATATACAAGGACTCCCTTTAATACCAGTATGCTATGCTCTACCGACATGAGACTATAACACTATCCTATGTACTGATTTTAGAAGAATGATACAAATATCCTGATGTGTCCAGACTGTAAATCTTTACTCGCTGACAGTTCTCAGTTCTGTACCCCTCTATTTATTGTCAAGGTCCTTCCACGGAAGTCTATAGGCTGATCTCACCAGTCTTCCATTTTGTGCTGACATCCTATAGACTTGAATAGTTTTTTTGGTCTGTAAAGAAGCTACAACTTCAGATCCTTATCTATTCCCTTGTTCTAGCCTTGTCTCTAGACTTATATGATTGTATAGAGGAAGCTGAGATTGTTTCCTGTTTGTTCTGTTACAGCTTTGTTATCCTTATTTATATAGAAAGAAGTCTTCTAGATGCCGGAGCTCCTTATTTTAGCAGTCTGTTACTTGGGCAGCTGATGTATATGGTTTACTTGCATCATTAGGAATGTGATCAAGCTGGTGCATTGTTCAATGGTAAATGTAGTCATCCTGTAGCTGTGGTACCCTCTAGTGGGCATATGGCATAACTGCACTAAAATACTGGCCATGGTTCATATTACTAAGATTCTTTGCAACTTGCCTTCTAAGGTTGGTATTGATTTGTAAATGATAGAATGGGTTTTAATAACTTTACTAGTTACTGATAACCTGGTACCTAGTATGTGTTGTGCCCGTGCCAAAGTTTGGGTGCGAAAAGTGGGCAAGAAGGGGGGGGGGGAACAATTGTAACCCTTGTCTAGTTTCCCATGGTTGTAATATGTTCACATTACTGTGTTAAGCAGAGGTATAACTTGAGACTCCCCAACCTCAATGCAAAATCTGTAGTGGGGCCCCTACCTAACTGTGTAATTTATAATTGTGGGACTTTGGGGTTGCCCAAGAGTGCAATAGCGTCTGCTATCGCTGTTATGAAAGAGTGCCTTCCTCTGGGTGTGCATAAAAAATGTACATTTATCTTGAGCTACATTCACACTGAAAAAAAAAAAAGCAGTGAAAATCATACGTTTTTTTTTTTTTCTCACAGACCTTTAGCATCCGTTATGGACATCATACTTACCTTCCAGGCTTCTACCTGCGGGATGGCCCCTCCTTTACTGACATTACACAGTATTATACGCTCCGACCAGTCTCCTCAGACCCCAGAGTATTAATAGTTTGGAGGCCCAGGGAAGGTGAATAAAAATAACACACTAATACTCACCTTGCCTGGGCATACTCGCTCCGGATGTCTTCAGCATCTTCGGCCATCTTCTGACATCCCTGCTGAGGCCTGTGATTGGTCCTCAGCAGTCACGTCATTACGCATTGATGTCATTATGCCGCTGTGCCCCATGTGACTGCTGGGGCCTAATCACAGGCTTCAGTCACATGATATAAGAGCACTGGAGAAGACGCTGAGCCCAGGAGAGGTGAATATAAGTATTTATTATTTTAAGTCACCTTCCCTGGACTAGTATCTATTGAAAAGGGGCCTGGTGACAAGCTGTGGCACCTTTTCATTTACAATATGTATAGCAGGGGCCAGGCCATCTCCAGCTAGCCGTGGGCCCTGTACCCCGCTGGGCCCGGTCGTGGTCGCACCCCTTGAGACAACGATAGTTACGTCACTGAGTAAAGAAGGAGGGGGCATCCCGCAGGAAGATGCCTCGGAGGTAAGTATATAATGGGGTCAGAAGTTGAGCTGAGTAGGGATGGGCAATTAGAGAGTGGGATAGCAAGAGAGACAGGGAAGGGTTGTATGGGGGGAGGGGAGAGGAAGGAGGGGAGTGAGGTGAGAGGGGTTAGTGTGGAAGTTAAATAGCAGGAAGCTGAACCTAGTAAACAAATTCAGGAGATACCAGGAGCTCCCAGAGACACCCAGACATCACTCAAAAGATAGGTAAAGGTATATGGGTGCATTTATTAACCCATTAATGGCACTAACAGACATTTTTAAAAACATTGCCCACAAAACCCCTTTAAGCCTTTCCAAAGGAGAACTGGGGCTATTTCTGCTGTTTGTAGGTAAATCTTGAAAGCAGACCTGCATGATATCTCTTAGGCCAGATCTACACAGAAGGACGAGCTTGGATATTCAATATATATCTATTTAGGTCATAGTCAATGGTGTGTGCAAATGCATATACTAAGGATGCAGCAGGGAATGGAGGATCTGAGCTCGGCATGAGAGAAATTGAGCATGAAACGTTGAGAGCATTCTTAGTACTGTATACTACTGCTTTCTGTGTAATGGGAAGTACTCGGCACTTCTTCTTTACCGGTTATTTTGGGAACACTCCAGCTTATTCCATTGCTCTATGATCTTTGGGGTCTGACTGCTGGGAGCCCAACCAAACCTGAGAATAAAGTGGATGTTGTGCTGCTCTATACCTTGTAACGAAGCAATTGTAATTAGACTAGGCCAGGTTTATTTTATATGTAATTTTTGATATATTAGAATTTGTCTTGTCTGTGTGTCTTTGCAGAAGTGTGTCTTGAAGCAATCTTCTGCAATTAAGATCTTGATGATCTAGCTATCCGGATCAAAATTTTGTGGGTCTGATATCCAGCATCCTCTCTAATCAGCTGATATCTGCAGATGCTGGAAAGGCACAGTGTAAGTGGTTGGGAGGACACAGATCTGTACACTTTGGAGTAGCTGTCGGGTTACTGCTGCTCAGATCTGTACACTGTGTAGTAACTGTCGGGTTACTGCTGCTCAGATCTGTACACTGTGTAGTAGCTGTCGGGTTACTGCTACATACATAGTTACATAGTAGATGAGGTTGGATCTGTACACTGTGTAGTAGCTGCCGGGTTACTGCTGCTCAGATCTGTACACTGTAGTAGCTGTCGGGTTACTGCTGCTCAGATCTTTACACTGTGTAGTAGCTGTCGGATTACTGCTGCTCAGATTTGTACACTGTGTAGTAGCTGTCGGGTTACTGCTACTCAGATCTGTACACTGTGTAGTAGCTGTCGGGTTACTGCTGCTCAGATCTTTACACTGTGTAGTAGCTGTCGGATTACTGCTGCTCAGATCTGTACACTGTGTAGTAACTGTCGGGTTACTGCTGCTCAGATCTGTACACTGTGTAGTAGCTGTCGGGTTACTGCTACATACATAGTTACATAGTAGATGAGGTTGGATCTGTACACTGTGTAGTAGCTGCCGGGTTACTGCTGCTCAGATCTGTACACTGTAGTAGCTGTCGGGTTACTGCTGCTCAGATCTTTACACTGTGTAGTAGCTGTCGGATTACTGCTGCTCAGATCTTTACACTGTGTAGTAGCTGTCGGGTTACTGCTACTCAGATCTGTACACTGTGTAGTAGCTGTCGGGTTACTGCTGCTCAGATCTTTACACTGTGTAGTAGCTGTCGGATTACTGCTGCTCAGATCTGTATACTGTGTAGTAGCTGTCGGGTTACTGCTACATACATAGTTACATAGTAGATGAGGTTGGATCTGTACACTGTGTAGTAGCTGTCGGATTACTGCTGCTCAGATTTGTACACTGTGTAGTAGCTGTCGGGTTACTGCTGCTCAGATCTGTACACTGTGTAGTAGCTGTCGGGTTACTGCTGCTCAGATCTGTACACTGTGTAGTAGCTGTCGGGTTACTGCTGCTCAGATCTGTACACTGTGTAGTAGCTGTCGGGTTACTGCTGCTCAGATCTGTACACTGTGTAGTAACTGTCGGGTTACTGCTGCTCAGATCTGTACACTGTGTAGTAGCTGTCGGGTTACTGCTACATACATAGTTACATAGTAGATGAGGTTGGATCTGTACACTGTGTATTAGCTGCCGGGTTACTGCTGCTCAGATCTGTACACTGTAGTAGCTGTCGGGTTACTGCTGCTCAGATCTTTACACTGTGTAGTAGCTGTCGGATTACTGCTACATACATAGTTACATAGTAGATGAGGTTGGATCTGTACACTGTGTAGTAGCTGTCGGATTACTGCTGCTCAGATTTGTACACTGTGTAGTAGCTGTCGGGTTACTGCTGCTCAGATCTGTACACTGTGTAGTAGCTGTCGGGTTACTGCTGCTCAGATCTGTACACTGTGTAGTAGCTGTCGGGTTACTGCTGCTCAGATCTGTACACTGTGTAGTAGCTGTCGGGTTACTGCTGCTCAGATCTGTACACTGTGTAGTAGCTGTCGGGTTACTGCTGCTCAGATCTGTACACTGTGTAGTAGCTGTCGGGTTACTGCTGCTCAGATCTGTACACTGTGTAGTAACTGTCGGGTTACTGCTGCTCAGATCTGTACACTGTGTAGTAGCTGTCGGGTTACTGCTGCTCAGATCTGTACACTGTGTAGTAGCTGTCGGGTTACTGCTGCTCAGATCTGTACACTGTGTATTAACTGTCGGGTTACTGCTGCTCAGATCTGTACACTGTGTAGTAGCTGTCGGGTTACTGCTACATACATAGTTACATAGTAGATGAGGTTGGATCTGTACACTGTGTAGTAGCTGTCAAGTTTTACAATCTTGTAGGTCAATTTTATCAATATAGAAGTTGTAAGATCTTGCATAGAGATGAGCTTGCACTAGAGTATGTGATTCATATTTGCATAACGTAGTTCCTGTTCCGTATGTGGAAGACTTTCATACGTTGCTGAGCTTTCAGCTCACTGGTATGAAAGTCCTAGTGCACACATCTGTCTGAGCTGGGTAGGAAGGAAGTCTTATTACACATTAAAGACTAATTGCAAAACTTAAGATGACAACGTTGACTTCACACATTGGCTCTGTGGGAGGAATTGTTCAGTTATGTGTCACATCTTCATGCCAGCTGCATGAGCGCTCTGTGTGCTGCACCCCTGGTATACGTCTGGGTGGGGAGTTTGGGGACCATCTACCAGACCCCTATAATCTGGGTGATGACGGACCAACATTTAACGCCTGGGAGAAGGAAAATCCCTACACATTTGGTGAGTAACCAAATCTGAGCAGTGTAGAGATGACGCTTGGAATATTGTGACTTAGGAGGGATATGTCACACGTGGCTGGTATGCTTTGCACGGTGCTGCAAAATATTTTGGCGCGACATAAATAAAATGTATTCTACATTGTACCAGTCTTCTCTTGTTGTAGGTGTTTGAACCCATGTGATATTGTTAGCATTCTGGTTTAGAAATGGCGCGTTTAGTCATGCAGTGTTACCTTAGAGCATGTTATAATGAATGCCACATCCAAGAGCAAGCTTAATACACCTGCATATAGTCATGCCACCATGGCAAACCTAAAAAAACATCTGCAAATCGGGATGACTATGCTTCTGCTATGGTCAGCTTTATGTAACTTGTATAGTGCAGGTATGAACTTGGGAGTTTGACTCCATCCACATGGGATGTGCAGCTGCCCATTAAGGATGGCCGAGAAGTTGGGAGTAGTAGTAGCTGTGGTCACGTAGGTAATGATCTGTAACTGATCCTCTGGCGTTTCTGAAGGCGTGGGCCTGCAGAGTTTATGATGGTGGTGATCCTCCTTGAGTCTGTTGGTGGTTGGTAGGCACATGATGGGGAACGCAGGATTAAAACTTGGGAGACGGTGTTGTAGAAAACCAAAAAGTCATGGTTTACTGATGAAAAACAGGTGAAAACTGGCAACTTCATGCATATAATGGAGGTACAGTTCTAAGATTTTAAGATGGTCAGTGTGTGTCTACCTTTTACAGTCTTCCTCTTGTACAAAGTGCTTTCAGTCTCTATTATCCGTAAGAAGCAGTTGCAGGGTGCAGATCCAAAAAGGGTTGCCTTGTCTGACCTAAAGCTAACCGTCATAGCTATAAGGTCCATATAACATTATCCTCATCGTCGTCTTATGCCCACAAATGAGCAGGGACTACTCCCATCTCCTGACTGCTGAACGACACATTGGCTGACATCAAGCTAATTTGGGCCAGCCTAACCAGGGACTCTGAGAGGTTCCTTTTATTATGTCGTCCTCCTAGCTCAAGGTGAAAGAAAGTCTCCTCCTCCTTCCTAACTAGAGATTCCTCTGAAATGGGTCATACCAACTACTCCGCTCCCATTGGTAAGCTACAAAGGTACTAACCACAAGGGATTAGATGGCGGCTAATTGGCTGCCCCATACAACACTGTTACTCCATGGCTTTCAACTTTTGCCATGCAAACCTGCTGCAACTTCAGCAAAAATGCCTCACCCAATATTTGGAGCGGTGTCTGATAGGGATTCAGCAGCAGAGTTATTTTGTGTGGAGATCTGATGCCCTGTGGGTTTCCCACCACATAATTCTGTGAAGGCAACCGCGTACCGGCAAAGTGGATGAGATTGTCAAATAATGTTCTCAGTATGTTGCCGGGAAAAAAAAAAATCCCATTGTAAATTCACCTGAAGTACGTACTTTATATTCGCAGCACGTCCATATGTGTTACAGGTTTTCTCTGCAGAAGCCCTGAGTGAAATCTGCAGCAAATCCACAGAAATTTTGCTATAATACATCATTTATATTAACGTTAGGAAAAAAAATTTACCCTATTTTAAAGGGGATGTGTCACCAGAAAATGACCTATTGTTTCAATCACGTTTTATGTTAAACGTATTTTTAAGAATTTTTGATGATTTTTAGTTTTCTAAATTTATTATCTATATTAAAAATAAAAATTCTAAAAATCTTGCAATTCCAACTTTGACACTAAGCCTAAAACTTCTCGTTTCCTCTAGAAAGCACCATGAGCCGTAGACACAATGGACTGGAGCAGACCCCATGCACTTGTATGGGATAGTTTTGTAGACATGCTCTGTGACCTGAGTAGAGGTCATTGTGTAGAGAGGGGAGCATATCCGATGTGAAATCCCCCTACTGTTACTGGTGGATTCATGATACATGATCGCTGTGATCATGTGCTGTAAGTCAGGTGACTGCTGCAAAGAAATCTCATTCAGAAAACGGGAAGTCTCAGCATATTATATAGTATAATGGACAAAGTCTGAACTGCAGGATTGTTAGGAATTGTATTTAATATTGAAAAATTTTTAATATGGAAAAAATTTTAAAACGTCATCAAAAATTTATTTATTTTAATGTAGATTGTGAGCCCCATATAGGGATCACAATGTATCAGTATGTCTTTGTAGTATGGGAGCAAATCCACTCAAACACAGGGGGAACATACAAACTCCTTTATATGTTGTTCCTGGCAGGATTTGAACCCAAGACTCCAGCGCTGCAAGGCTACATTGCTAACCACTGAGCCACTGTGTTGCCCACATCAAAAATTCTGTAAAAATCTGGTGACACACTGCTTTGAAGTGGCTGAAATTTTTTAAAAAAAAAGAATTAATTTGACTCGGAGCTTGATTTTTACTGTATGGAGTAAAGCGGCATACAATTGGTTTGGCATATGAGGCCTTAGAATTCTGCCCAGAATGAGGTTGGTTTCTTCAAGTTTCAAGGAACTAACTGAAAATGAAACCCAAGTATGTGACTTGGTTAAACGAAAAAAAAAAAAAAAGTATAAAACTGCACTGATCTATGTGGTGTCAGTAGGGCAATGTGCACTTCCCCTTTATTTTACAACTCCTAACCTTCGGCTCTCCTGACGTTTAGAGGCCTGCCTGTTCTGCTTGTATTCACAATAATTTAGTAATTATTGGGCATCTTTTCTATTGTTTTCTGTTCCTCTGTTACTACTCCTAAAAATTTGATACACCCCCAACTACTAGGGACACACCCAGTTGTCAACAGGTTATACAGAGGAACAAAACAATGGAAAGTTGCTCCAGAATTGTCATTTCGTGGAAGATATATATGTACTAAAATAGACCTGTTCAGAGAATTGACCGATCGTTAGAGATGAGCGAGTACTGTTCGGATCAGCCGATCCGAACAGCACGCTCCATAGAAATGAATGGATGCACCTGGTACTTCCGCTTTGACGGCGGCTGGCCGCTTAACCCCCCCACGTGCCGGCTACGTCCATTCATTTCTATGCAAGCGTGCTGTTCGGATCGGCTGATCTGAACAGTACTCGCTCATCTCTACCGATCGTGTTAAAAATGGCGCCTGAGAGGCGCTCTGCGCGTTAGGATTTTACCTGCGCCTGACGGAGGGTTAAATTGTGATGTCAGATATTCCTTTCCATTACTGTAACGTACTCTATTAGATTTTGTCAAAATTGTGGTGACAAGAAGCCACTACCATGATCATAATGATAGTCCTAGTGATCAATAATATATTATTATATGCAGAGAGCCTGAGGGGGTGGGCAAAGCAGGATGTCTGTAAAGGGCAGCTTCAGCCAATAGCTGCAGATTTGGGCAACTTCTCTTTTACAGTCAATTTTATTATTCCCTGTTATATTTCAGACACAGTATGCAGGGACTGATGGTTCCACTCACCCCCAACCTCCGAGAAATTTGTACTTCTGAGTGTCATCATCAACCTGCAGAGTGTTAGCAGCAGCAGATAGTGAAGCCCATTGATGGAAAGCAACGTCCCTATAGCCTTTTTCTGTTCATTTGCATAGGGATAAAAGGACAGTTTTTACAGGCATGGAGCAATGGTCCTGAATAATAAATACATCATTGTAAACTTTGCTGACAGTCGACAAGGTACAGCGATTAGTTTATATTTCAGTTTTCTGCGGAGGCTCGCTCTTAAACTAAGGGGCCCTATGAGGTTTTTTCAGAAGATAGTCATTTAGTTATTGGCTGTCAAGTTACACTTTTCTCAACTTTAGAAACCTATAAAGTCATTTCTTAGTGGAGCCTGTTGCCCAAGTGTGAACTATATTTCATGGCCGCTCCCAGACACTCTAATCCATTTGTGACACTATTGTCTTGTATGCACTAGATAAATCCAGAGCAAAAATCTCATTTCTGTCCAATAGCATTAGTACTGAGTGATTAGTCTGACCAGGCTATGACCTTGGGAAAAGTAGGATAGTGTAGGACAATATGTAATACCGAGCTGTGCAGGCGCTCTGCGCCTGCGAAGGGTATTGGCTATGAAAGGAATGAAACGTCTATAGAAGAATAATAGAATATAATGATCTAAATATAACACTATAAAACTAGTGACTACTGCATGTCATAAACCAATAGATAATTTCCCAGTACAGAAGTGTCAGTGATTTCTCAGGCCAAAGTCTGGTCTATTATGGTCATGATGCAGAGATTCACTTTGCAAGCATTTATCTGCAATCTGTTGCATTGTGCAGTTTTGATATAACTTCTGCCAATTTTGGGATTGGATAAGAAAGACTAATGAAAGGAAATGAAATGATGCTTTCATATTTAACTTCCATTATAAGATCTGTTGCTGGTTTTGGCTAGAAAAAAAAAGTACAGCAGCTGGATCAAAATTGTACTGTCTAAACTATGCTTCAAGGGGTTGTCTATTCTGCAAAACCTATAATGTATGACTTCTTAGTGAATAGTTAGCGGTTCAGGTTCCTTTACCTATGAACCAAAGTGAAGAGTGGTAGCAAAGAGGGTCTCTCACTTTGGAGGACTCAATATATCCAAGATTTCCAAGGATAGCCCATTGGTTTAATAGAAGCTGTGCAATACTTAATTTCACCTGTGGCGGTGCTACAGGGAACTTTGAATACATCCTGATTTTTCTCCCACAAATTACAGCTAATAACTGGGGGGGTTGTTGGCATGACATGTTCGTGTTGGCACTTTTTGGCTTTTCCAATGGTTATGTCTCGGATACTACTGAGCCCTCCTACTACTAGCAGGAGGGCCCGGCTTCACACGAATGGAGATATATATATGTTTGTGCAGTGGCCCCAGTTTTGCACTGGTGTATTTTGTATGATGTTTGTGTATGTCCATAAGCGTCGTGTGATCATGTGTATCTCAGTTGGTATATTGGTGACACAACCTGCGATCGGTTGTTATGGATACCTGGAGTAAAGCTGTGTGAATGTGACCTTGTGTTAGTGTCATCCACAGTGCCCTGCCCCTTTAAATCTAACATACAACAGTGAAGAAAAATTGCTGAGTTGCTATGGAAACCTGGAGTAAAGCTCTGTGTGATACTGTGTGCTGAGCCGCATATCTAATCCTCTGATGTGTGGTACTGTGTGCTGAGCCATGTATCTAGTCCTCTGATGTGTGTATCTCAGTTTGGATATTAATGTTGGCTTGTGCATGTGGAGTGACTGTGTGTATGGCAGTTGAAATGTGAGTGGAAGACTTGCAGGTTTGTATTGGCTAATGCAGGTCATTGTTCTGGGAATACTGTATCTCAGGAAGGGTACGTCCGAGAGAGTTGAGGCCCAGTCTAAAACCTTCCCGGACACCTGATGTATCTGTGTGCCAAATTTGGTGGTCCAGTCATTTGGTCGCGCATTAAGAACAGACAGACAATCTAATATTTATATATGAGAGTGCCATTATACTGCCATTCTGTGCTCCCCTCATCTGCCCTATGATGAAGTCTACTGGCCACATTCAGTAAGGGTTGTTTCCCGTGAGCACGTTAAGGGTCGAAAAAAAAGTCTATGGATATGTTAGCGTGTCAGGGCAGTTCACATTCAAGATAATAAATCCAGCTGATACCTGGAAACAGACCTAACACTAGGGCTACACATTGATTTTTGCCGTGGCTCCTGTCGCGAGACCAAAGATCACCAGGTCGAACATTCGATGGATCCCATAATAGTCACTTTTGCGTGTGGCTTCGTTATTTATCTTGTTCAGCACCTATAATGCAACAGAGCAATAAAAATATTAGCTCAAAGGTGGAGGCGCAGCTTCTGTTTAGAAGAAATATCACACAGTCATTCACAGCCCATATATTTGGGAGGCTGATGTACTGTAGCTTGACGTTTCGGGCCTCATTATGAAATCTGTAATAGGACCAACACCAACTATGCGCCATTTGAGATACTCTTCTTATGACTGTCATGCCCACTTTGGACCTTCTGAGGCACCAGGGACTGGGTAGTAATGCTACCTCTGCATCCCATAGGTGTGTCCTGCTTTACGGTAAACAATATGCAAGGAGACTTTATTTGTTACCTAACCGCTCAAGGGCAGAATATGGAGTAAAAAAGGTACTACAATGGCCTGCCAAAATTTGTGTAAGATTTATGTACAGCCGAGGACCTCCAATTTTGTATAGCTCAAGACATCTACAAAAATCAAAAAAATCTTGTAAGTGTTACGTGTAACAAATAGGACTTTAGCGTGTAAAATCCAAGTGGTGGTGACAGTGTGATGGTACAAAGTCTAGTTGGCAGTACAGTGCTGACTCTAGTGCCAAGTGAGGCAAGTGATGAGGCAAGACATGGTGACCTCTGCCAGTCGTATATTGGAGCCTTTGACACAAGTCTTGTTGACACCGTGTCTGGTATAGCAGGATTTGTTTGTTTTTTTTTTCATGTCTTGACCATGATATTAATGGCCAAGATTCTATTGAATCTTTCTCATGAGCCTGGTCCTCCAAGGAAGATGGCAAGCATGTATAATATATGATAGAACTGAAATTCTATCACAGGAAATTTTGGTCTGCGCAAGGCAATGGCCTATGTAGTGTAAGCTATAGTGCTTACCTATAATTCAGACTTTCTGACATTAGAGACTTACCCATGGATCATAAAATCAAAAACTTTGAAATAGATGTATAATTTCATGTTTTTGTAAGAATCTGTAGTTTTGTTCAGTTGCCAATGAGTATGACAATGAATGCAGGAACTTCCTATAGTCTGAGACTAGTCAGAAACCCAGCCATGATGTCCTTATTGTGTCCGGGATATCTTCTCATACATGTACAGGCACCTAAACAATAAGCAAAACCTGGCTTCTTTATTCCAAATAATAGCGCCACTCCTGTTCAAAGGTTGTGTGTGGTAATGCACTTTTAGCTGCAATACCACATATGATCTTTGGACAACAGTGGCGCTGTTCCTATGATGAGAAATAAAGGAAGGGACTTTGTAAAAGTTGACACTACTGGCTAACTTGGGTTGTCTCAGTGACATGTCATAGTCCTTTGAGATAAACCGCAACCAGGGGTGTCTGACAGTGGCTTATTCTCCTCTCCACAAGAAAGATAGCCACTGTCTACCATGTATGTTGGGAACTTTCTATCATCAATGTTTCTATTGTGGATAAGGTAAATAAGGGGATTCACAGTGTGTGGCTAGGGTGACATCTGTGTTGAATTTCCATTCTTCGAGGACCCATAAAACGGAAACCCAAGCCCAGTTCTTCTGGCTTGTCTTAACGGCGGATCCCGATGAACCCCATTGTCTATCCATTGTTTTCTCCCTGACTTTGCCAGACAAAAATATACTGCCTGCAAGACTTTTGTCTGCAATTTCAGACCTACACCGTGTCTGACCTTGTCAACTTTTCAGCAAGCCGTAAAGGAAATGCTATTATGCAGTAACATCTATGTATCTGTAATATGTTTGTGTCTACATTGTATCAAATTGACCCGTTGTGTGGAATATAGAACTTGTCTGAGATAATATTCTCCTGTGTGCTGGCATTTTATGAGTTAAGAGCTCAGATAGAGGAGCTGCCCTGTGAAAGGTACAAGGTCCACCTGCAAACATAGCAAGCAAATATCAAGGAGGAGAAAATCTGTTACTATATGTAGACACGTCTAAAGGAATTACCTGGCATTAAGTGGTCGGGGGTCAGAATGCCGACAGTCAGCTGTCTCTTGTTTCAGTGCGTCTGTGGGAGCCCCTTGTCTGTTACAGATAGTAAGGTATTATAATCTATTCCTCGAAATCTAATACGCTTTCATTTGTATCTGTCAATCTGCTAATATTAATGTCTGTTGTTCTGATCCTCTGACAGATCTGAATGGCTCTAAAGATGGTCATGTAAAAGTGGTCTAGTAATACCTATGGCAAATATAGGCCTACAAATTTGCATCCGGTTAAGGGAAAGTGACAGTTTTTAGGTTTTATTGTATATTTTTTATATTTCTGTAGCTTGTAGTGATATATGGTTGAAATATTTATGACGGGTAAAGTCAGATGGACACGATGCATCATTCATGACTATATTATATATATATATATATATATATATATATTTATATATAATTTTTATTTTTTTATTTTTTTTAAGGGTATGTTCACACCTTGCAATTCAAATGAGCTTGATCACTACAGTAAAACCAAGGACTTGAAAATGTTATTTTTATTCTTTTTAATGCAGTTTTGGACTACATAAAAAATTCGCCAGAGGTCTCTTGTGTGATTTTGTTTATAGCAGAAAAATGGGTGGTGACAAATATGGCACAGGTTTTAACTCCTACCTTTCCTAGCCCCCGAGAGAAAATTCTTCTGCCAAATAGCAGTGGGTTTGGGTAGCTACGTAACTAGAACACAACACATAATGTACGCGTACATTTTTTTTTTTTCCTATCAGTATGTCTTTGTAGAATGGGAGGAAATCCACACAAACACGGGGAGAACATACAAACTCATTGCAGATGTTGTTCCTGGCGGGATTCGAACCCAGGACTCCAGCGCTGCAGTGCTAACTACGGAGCCACCATGTTACCCTGGTAGCCCATGTGCTATGCCCTTAATCATTTCGGGAAAGTCTTGCTTGGTCTCATATCCTTTGCCATTAGGTAGAGGGAAGCCTTCTCTGGACAGAACTATGGTTTAGGCACATGGGATGGGGAAACAAATATCCAACCCTTCAGTCCCTGACCCCAAAACCTGCTCTAATGGGGCCCAGTTTGATCTCTGCCATGGGACCTGTTTGCATTTGATGGTCAATAACTATTAACTTATAACCTGAGTTAGCAAAGTAGAATCTGAATGATAACGTATAGTTACTCTAGGAGTCCAATACATAGTACACTTTTCCGCCTTCATGTAATTGTTACTAGCTCGTACCTGTTATTTAGGTATTAGTCACAAATGTTACTTAATGTTTAGTATTGGAGGTAAAATATCATTTCTGACCATTGTAAATTTTGTTTTATTTTTGGGAAGTTTGGTTACAACAGCTAGAAATAACTTAAAAAAAACATAGCGTGGACTATTGATCCTTCAGACTCAAGTCCTTGTCATTGTCATTTTTCATTTTTGCTTTTGTTAATGGACCTAACATTCACCAAGTTACCTCACTTGCATTGTTCACATTTTAAAAAAAGGTTACGACTGAAGACTCCTGGACCAAACCTCCACCTCAAGATGAGGAAAAGACAGAATCTCAAAAAGTATCGCCTCAGAAATGGGTCACTGGAAAAAGCCGGTGTAGGCCAAGACCTCTTTCGGACTATGGTCAGATGGCCATTCGCAGTTTCTCCATCCCAGAAGACGACGTTCCTATGGATTGCCAAAATGGCGATGGTTCCACTTCTACATTTCCCTCACGTTCTGTTAGTGAGGAACCAAAAGATGGCAAACCTAGTATGGAGTTCAGAGGGAACTATAAAAGAAGACCCATTTCTGTAATAGGTGGTGTCAACCTATATGGGACAAGCGAGGATGAAGAGAATGGAGATATGCTTCAAAAAGTAAGCCTTGGAGCATGACCTCTGCAGAATGAAAGACCGTCCGAATCTTCTCTTGAATTGTCCTAACAAATTCATCTCCATTACAATTTCTTTCCTTCACAATAAAATGTGCACGCTCTTGGACTAACTCCAGTTTCTTGGCTTTCCTCACTAATTGTATTCACTTTTTACAACAATCTTGAGACATCAATAAAATCTACACTATGGTGTTGATTCGGGGCTGTCGGGAATCTGCATGCAATAGAACATTAATCATTTATGATCTATCTACTAATCATCTAATATTATTGAGTTTCTGTGGCCTTGTGTGACCTGCTCAGAATGGCGAAAAAATATCAGTAGTCTAAATAACAGATTATAGGAGTAATCTTTCTTTTATTTTGTTCCTCTTGGGCAACCCACTACTACAACCCATCCCTACTGTAATAATGATAGCTCTAGAAATTAAGTTGGCCAAACGTTCGTCCAACCTACTGCTAGTGACTTATCTCCTTATCTCCCTCCCCATCTCCTCTTCTGGATGTAGAGAGAGGTTGTAAGCTTCTGCCAGATACCTTAGGGCGTGGTTTTGCTCCCCAGGATTAATAGGATCAGGCATGTTGAAATTCAGCATGGATGAAAGATATAGTTAGTTGACCAATCCAGTCCAAATTGTCTCCATTCAGAGTCTTCACATTGTTCATCAGAAATCCCAGGTGAAATTCTGACCTTTTTTTGTCCAATTTCAGGGCAAAAAAAAATGGATGCCTGAGAGATTCCGTTATAGTCTATGGTGTCCAGCGGCATCCATTGTCTATCCTTAGGATAGGTCATCAGTATCTGATTGTCAGGGCTCTGGATTAATCTGAAAGGGAACTAAGCTTCATAAGCATCAACTTCCAGCTCTTTGTTCCCAACAGCTGATCGGTGGAGGTGCCCAATGTCAGACCACCACTGAACTGACAATCTATCCTAAGAATAGGCTATCAATATCCAGTCTACAACAAACCTATAAACATTGCCTTAGACCCTTTGAGCCATGACCATTATCTTTATCCAGTTCCATCAAAGGAAGGATCATCGAGAGGAAATTTTCCAGCATATTGCTGAATTTTATTTATTTTTGTAAACATGCTATTGAATACTTCTGCCCCATTCTTTGTATGGCTTCATTCTTTACTTTAGCCTGCCTCCAATGATGATGATCCAGGCAATAGTTACCTTGACAATGGCAGCTTGGAGACCTTCTGGATGAGAATGCCATAAGTTAAAGGGGATGGACCACCATAACATTTGTCACATCCACTGGGTAGAAAAGTGTTTGTGTTTGATCCATTAACGGGAATGCCCAAAGATCACGAAAATTGGAGTCTACAATCCCCTGTGTGATTTGAGCAGCAGTCACGAATGGGCGCAGCTGCTTTATTCATCATTATGGGTCTAAGGAAAAGTAAATCTCTATCTCATATGGAAGTACCATAGAATTGAAAAGAAAGTCCGAGCACATGTGTGGCTGTTGCTTCATTCACATTGGGTAATTGGGACCCCTGTTCTTATCATTAGTGAGGATTCCTAGCAGTGTGAATTTCCCCATTTCACGCCCCACAATGATCAGACCTTATATCACATAACCATTGCATAAGGGATAAGTTATTATGATGGTCCCATTTGGTGTTCCATTGCTAGGATCAGAATGATCATTCCTCAAGAAAGACTTTTCAGCCAAAGCACGTAAACTCGTGTCAGAATCAGCACTTCAAAACAGAATCCCATTGACTTCAATGGATTCCATCTTACAGGTGCTACACATTGAAATCAATGGGAGGCTTTTTAACCCATTGATTTCAATGTGTTACAGGCGTTAAATGGAACCCATTTAAGTCAATGGGATTCTGTTTTGAAGTGCTGATTCTGACACGAGTTTACGTGTCAGAATCAACGCCGCATTACATCGTGTGCACAGGCCCTAACATGGCAGATCTACGTTTTGCGTCTGCCACCAGTCGTAAAAAGATGCCCATAGTCAACAGAAAAAGATCTATATTGGCTTCTTGAACCTTCTGCGATCTGTAGTAGTGAAGCCTATGTAAGCGCTGCTTGTCATTTTTCACGCTAGAATGAATTGCACAGAAAAATTTGAATGTCCTTTCTATAGGATGTAAATAAAATTAAAATGGCGTGAAATTAAAAACCGCAGCCCCGCCTTGTTTTCCCATTTTGAAAGGTCAGAAAAACTTTATGTATAGTCAATTATCTTCAGTAAAGGGGAGGGAGGGGGTACGGGATTGTGGATTACAGGGAGTGAGATGAGGAAGCCATAGCACATATACTAGGGCCAGAGGCTTTATCCTGAGCTCCTGGGCCTCAGTGCCAAATCGGTAAGGAGGTCCCAACCTGCCTTGTGCCATCTGGAATAGTGGGACATTTTATGTGGACCCTACAAGGCTGGTAGGGACTGCTAGCCGCGCACCTCCTATAGCTATGACCCTGACTTCATCCCACCTCTACGGAAGGAACTTGGGGCTTATATGTCCTAATCTCCCTTATATGATCCCTATATAGATTCTCACCACCCATTGTTACGGTATAAAACCAAACTTGGTCCCTGGATGGATTTTCCACTATGATCGATATACACCCTTGGTTTTCACACACATCCTGGTCATTGAAGGATAATAAAGAATTGCTGTAAACGTAGTTTCCTAATGAGGAAAAAAAAAATTTGCCCAATTTTTTTTTTTTTTTTTTTTTGTGTGCGAACCTATAAATACGTACGGTAATACAGTATATGCAAAATGAAATATTATACTTGCTGTTCTAATCCATATAGTTCCCTGGCTAGTCTATGTCCACAGTGCGGCAGTGGTGACATACTGTGTCTACTATGATTGTGGCAGCCAGTCAGTGTGATATGTCAGCCTTTCCGACACTAGTGCAGTCAGTATTTCATGAATATGGAAAGTCTTTTAGTGTAGAATTTAATGGGTTTTATAGTTCTTTACGGTTTCTTATAACCAGTGATATTTTCCTTTTTGTGCCCCATTTGCAGCCAATCCCTCGGCCTCCTGTTCCATCACACAAAGTGCCTCCGTACAAGGCTGTCTCAGCTCGCTTACGGCCATTTGCCTTCTCACAAAGCACACCAATTGGCCTTGACAGAGTTGGACGCAAACGGACTATACGGATTTCTAACAGTAAGTTGCATTTTTAGTGTTTTTGCCTTTATGTATACTCATTCATTGGTGCTTTTTAATCTTAACTCCCAGGGTGAATTTTCTAACGCTCTGATGTTGTTGTGTGGTTGAAGGATTTGTGATTTCTCTGGAAACTACAAAAACTGCTACATCGCTATCCTTCCATTTTGGAAATTACATGGACAAAGCTTTTCTACCTTTTTAGAGGGGGTGCCTCATCTCCACATATTCACACTTGTAGTTTGAGTTACGTTAACTGAAATGTTTTACCCAATATATTGCTTTATCTTGTTCCATTTTACTCATTCTACCACCTCTGGTCACACTGTTCCTGGCCATCTACATTCTCTTCTGTTTCTTGCTTTCTCTGCAAAGTGTTTTCAGCTGCTGAGCCCTATATGTGTGTGTTACCTCTGTGTGGAAGTCCAAATTTAGAACAAGCACGAAGTATCCTGCTGGCGTGATCTGACAAACGGGAAGTGGAAGGGAGGGGAGACGCAAGGACAGTCAAAATCCTGAGAAGGCGAAGACCCCTTTTAAGGCTTTTTTGGTGCTGATTTTGATTGTGTGTTTTTGAGCCAAAAGCCAAGAGTAGAATAGGCCCTCGCTCTTCAGGGCCCGCCATTACAATAGCCTGAGCTTGTTTATGGTTTATACTGTATATATGAATCCTGACCAGAATGAAATTTGCACGCTTGGTCAGTGCTTTGTTCCAAGTAAGAATTTAGTGTAGACACAGTGATATCTGGAGGTTGGTTATAGAATAATGGGACCTCTTCCTGGTCTGTAAGAATGCTGAGTAATTTGCCCTTTTCTATGTTGGTTTTGTGGTTAAACTCTTCATTGTCAGATTTTCTTACACTTTAACTCTGTTCTATTTCTAAGGGTCGGTCACACAACCCCTTGTTCAGAGGCCTAGCTTGAATCCCCTGGGCTCCAATGCAAATTCTATAATGGAGCTCCAATATGCCTTCTAGTATAGTGGTGATTTACGTGGCAGAAGGACCTTTAGCGTTCCCTAAGGTTCCAGAACCTGATAGTGACAGCTACTACTGAACCCCCTATAGCTACGCCCCTGCCCTTGTTGAATTTGAAGCTGCGCCTGTTCCTATTACTGGGGAAAATGCGGTCAACTATTCCCTTTCTATGTAGTGACTACTACAGGGAAGTGTAATATTACATGGTGCATTATATTGCTGAGTTAGTGGGTGCAAGAGCTGTTGTTTTTGGGGCACTGTTCATTCTGGCTCATAGAGTAGAAGGGGTAGTAGACTGAACCCCTTTATCACATCCGTATGTCCTAAAATAGTTAAATATGGTTCTATAGCAGTTTATTCAATAGGTAAACCTTCCATTTCGGCATCACTATATATCATTTTGAAGATTTGTATGTGAGTCCATTGTATGTACATATTATGAAGTTATTTTAGGCATAGTTTACATTTGCATTGGAGGTTTCGTTTTTAGTTCACATCAGAGTTTGTCCCAGCTCAGCATACTGCATTATATTATGTCTTGGAAATTGGTAGAATGATGGAAGTCCAATGAACTCCGTTGTCAACGATGAGATCCATTGGATATTTTTAATTTGGCTTCTTTCCATGTGCGTAATGAAAATCCTGGAAGGCCGAAGGGCAGATTTGTGACCTAGGTCCCCAATCATTCATATTAGGATACATAGCCATAGAATACTGCCATATACAGCCCATATATTATAATCCTACATATAATGTATGCAATCCTACAAAGCTCAAGGGCATAGAAGTATTTTTCATGCACTTAAGGCTGGCCATGTTCCTAAAATAAAATTCCACTTTAATGGTGGGTTTGTTGTACGAATGTCACCAACTGCTGGAACAGGAGGGGATTTACAAAAGATGATAAAAATCGTAAATTATCAGCCAATAATATCCAACAAGATTATCAGGTTTTTGGTTGTCAGAAGTCTGCTGTCCATCGTGGTATCATTAAATTATTGTTCACTTTGACCAAATTTTTTTATCTTTTTTTGTATAAAAAAAAAAAAAAGTATCAGACTAATGACAATATATTGTAGGGCGGTTTCTACACTTTCCAAAGATGTCTGTCGTCTTCTGCATTGCAGCTCCATTTTCATGACAATCAGCATTTTCTTATGTAAAGTAGCTGAAAAGTGTCTTCTCCATCCAGAACTGGCTATCAAGAGCGGCGAGTGAAGCCCCAGTGTAGATATTATAGGAGAAAAAAGTGGCGAAAGTCCTTTTCAGCTTAGAGCGGGTTCACACCTGCACACGGTCTCCTCTTTGTGGGTTTCCGTCTTCTTCCCGAGAAACTGGACAGAAGACGGAAACCCGGCAGTCAGTGTCCGCCTGTGAGCGTCTTCTGGCCTCCGCATCGAAACCATGTTTTGGTTTTTTTTTTTTTTTTTTAACCAGATACAAAGTCCTGCATGTCTGACTTTGTGTCCGGTTAAAAAAATCCTCTCGCTGCAGAGAGGCAGAAGACGCTCACGGCAGACACTTTGCAAACCCATTCAAATGAATAGGTTTGATACCTGACTGCTTGTTTTCGTCTGCTGTCCAGTTTCTCGGGCAGAAGATGGAAACTCACAAAGTGGAGACCGAGCGCAGGTGTGAACCCACCCAAATTTGCATAGAAATAAAATCCTGATCTGCATGAACATGGAGCTGCAATGCAGAATAAGAAAGGCCTCTTTGGAGTATGTAGAAGCATCTCTACAAGGTACTGCCATTAGTATGATACAGATTTCCAGCTGACAGGCTCCCTTTAAGCCTACATCCCTATAGGCAACTATAAAGTACATATTGTATATTGATCTCTATATAGACTTTGTGATACAACTCCCTGCAGCTGTAACTTCTCAGACACCAAGCTTTGCACATTATATCAGCTTACTCAATATGCTTCTTTCCAAATGCAGGATACCCCTTTAATTCGAGAAGACAACAGATCCCCCCCCCCCCCCTAAAATAAACTTTAAAACATTCTGCAGCTGGTGCTTGGAGTTTCTATGTGACTCCTAATGCTTGGCTGTCTGGTTGGCAGCGGAGGCGGCTGGTAGACTGCATTCATATTGATGTTTAGTGTTTTCACTTCCTCCCTAAGGGTACCCCATGGTGTCGTCATTTAAGCAACCAAATTTGCAGCAACACATAATGTTGATCTGTCAGTTCCCTCCTAGTGTCTGGCCTGAACTGCAGGCGTGGAGGATGGAGGGAATGAATAAGCTCTTTCCACAGCCGGCTTATAGCAGCAGCCTCTCATTTTGACAGAGCGCCTCTCCTCTCTTTTTGTAGCTGCTGTGTATTTGCTTTTGGAAAAACCAAGCCCCCTTTTTTTTTTTTTTTTTGTGCATTTTTTTTTTTCTTTTCCCAAAAGCATGGTGGCCCGAGGGGAAATGACACGATTCTGGAGTCTGGAAAGTCTTCACATGGGTAGGTGCACGGATGTGGGGGGTCTGTCTGGCTTTGGGAAAGTAGTTGCTTTAGATGGGGAATGATTTGGGATGTGCTGCACATGGATGTTCACTGCAGACAGAAATCTGGATTAGGATTTGTGCTCTGCGTTACTGCCTGGAACAGCTTTACAGGGAGGGAAGAGGAGAATCAATTTCTGCGCTAATTCCAGATTTTATTTCTCCATTATTAGAGGGCGTCTGTATACTGTTAACTCTTTCACTGATCTTGTATTGGAAATCTGAAGAGGTGCAAGTGTAAGACTAGATTTAAAGTAAGCTGCACCTTAGTAGAATCGTGGACCACTAACTAATACAGGGGCCCCAGGATATTTTAGGTCCTGAGGGGGGATCAGTTAGTCCAAGAAGCGGCAGTAGATGCACTACAGGTTTCCCAACCTTACTCTTCATTGAATATATTCTATATAATAGGATGATGAAACCCCTTCCCTTTAGACACCTCTGGGGCTACTGGTTTTCATTGAAGAGACTCAATCGTGTATTTTCAGGCAATGCTCCATGGGAAAGGGTATGCAAATTCTCATATTAGCCAAGTCTAAAGGAAGAGTGACCCATCTCGAGACAGCAGTTTTTGGTTGGCTCTGTAGGTTTATTTACAGTCAGATATTATATGGCCAACTAGCACCCTACTGTGTACTGATGAGGGGCAAGAAGCCCAAAATGCTGTCCGGTATATTTAGTCTGTTGTCAAATTGTAACCCTACATATGACCGTGCAAACTGGATGACGGCACAATAAATGAATACCGCACATATACCAAGTAGTATAGAAGCATAGCAAGGTAATTCCATAGATCCTACTCTATACATGACACCCATGCAGTAAACCAGTAATTTTTGGGTTCTTGTCCCTCATTGGTACAGAGTAGGTTACAGGTGAACAAAATGGCATGCCTTAGTTGCAGCTCAGGGGTGTACTGGTTTTCATTGAAGAGACCCAGCGGTGTATGGAGCTATTTATTTACAAGCGTTATTCCATAGGAAAAGGTATTCATGACTATAGATACTGTAATGACCCAATATACCTTGTTGTTCCATCCAAAGACTAAAGGCTACTGTATACAGCAACCTGTGTCCCATCACCAAATTTTGGGTATGCAAAGCAAGTGTATAGAGTGTAGATCGCAACTGCTTTGTATAGAATGCCTGTGTGATTAATTATCTATAAGGAAATGTTCACACTGGAATTTGAGAAGGAAGCCTAAAGCCTCCTGATAGAAATGGAGTCCAGAACATATATTCCTGTATTTCCCACACTTGTGATCTATAATGCTAGGAGTCACTGCCTCCCCATGACTCCACTATCCGGTATAGGATAGTAGAGCTGTGGGAAACAGAACACTATAATGCAGGGAGTCTGGGTCTCCAGACAAGATTGAGCCCAGAATATGTGACCAGAAACACTGTCACCCCTACCCTTTGGCCATGTCTGGTATTGCAACTACACTAGGATAAACTGCCATACCTACCATTCACAAGAGTGGATGTGCTTATGGGAACATTGGGTGTTTGTGTGTGTGTGGTTTTTTTTTTTTTGTTTTTTTTTTTTGTTTGTTTTTAATTTTACATTTCCAGACAAACCTTTTTTAAGTACACTGTGCATAGGTGATTTTTTTTTTTTGTCTTATTAGTACAGAAATGGCTGAATTACATTTTCAGTAAATGAGCCAGACGCTGTGTTGAGGATTCACAAGCTTCCTGACAGATGTGCTGCACAGTGTATTAAGATGTAATCCATAATGGGGGTCCGGTCACCATGCACGGAGCGCTGCCAAGCTGTGTATCACATATCTTGGCAAATAATTCCCGGGCGATCTTATCCTGCAGGTAGAAGTGGGGTGGAACTAATGGCTCTCACAACATCTGCTATAGCATTGCACATCATGTCAGGGCTTTGTTAGCTGTTAGACGTTTTTCACACCTTTCACATTGCTGCGGAGGGGGCAGTGCTGTTTGTCAAGGACTTTGGTTAGTAGGAGTCAGTTTTGGGATACATAAGAGAGTGTGAACAATCATAACACTGCTGTAGCGAGAGAGCGGCCATATTGGAGGCTGCGGCCTATGCATTAGCTGGGAGCTTATTCTGAGAGTGAGGAATTTGACACCTTGGTAATGTCATTATCCCCTTGAGGATCAATAAGATGTTATCATATCTGTTCCCCTGGAAGTTTCCTTCATGAAGGAAAACTATTCGGGATACACTTATGAATGGGGGCCTGGTTTCAGTTATATGAGCCATTTCTTAACCAATTTAAGGTGAGATAGACCAAGCAACTATATACAATGTGATATAATTTCCAAATACCTGTTAGACTGCTTGCTCTGGGACTTGTTAGGTCAATTTTAAAGAATTTGAGGTCCCAGGGCAAAAAATTTTAAGTCACCCCCCTTTAATATGTTTTAACCTCCTATAGAAGAGGAACACACACCCCCTCCTATTATTTTTGAGTGGGACTGAGCTTCATTACCAGACACAGCCACTGCCAAATATACAATGATGTGCTTGGTAGGTAATAAAGGATAGATTGTGCTCGGCAAAGCACAATGGCGCCTAGTAGGGAATCGAACCCCACTGATCAGATATTGATTTAAAGGGAAAATCCCCTTTAAGGGGTGATTGTTACCAGGACCCTATATATCATACCAGCCCCATAGATAAGTTAGGGTCACTTGAATCAAGTGGTGTTTTATGTTGCGATTAGCTAAGACATTGTGTGTGTTTGTTTGTTTGTTTTTGTCAATATGCAAATGGACTTTTGGGAGCAACAGGGGGCGCTCTATTGCACAAAGAGCTCATCTGTATATCTTAGCAATGGAGGTGCCAGTTTACAAGGGGAAATGGTGTTTAGTTCAGGTGATCCTAACCTATCTGGGTTCTGGTGACAGACTCCCTTTTACCTGAGCAAGCCTCTATAGCCATAATATATATATATATATAATATGGATGTGTATACTCAGACAGATAGATTTTAAGGAATATCATGGATACATGGCATAGATTTCTGATATCGCTGGGGCCTGTAATACCACACCATATAAATACACTCTGGCAGCCCTGTTTCTTAGGGGCACGATTTCTCTGGCTTTGTGTGATCCTGGTGCGGTGCTGCAGTATACTGCAGTACGTTCAGCCAGCGGCATGTTATATTCTGGCTCCTTACTGCCTGGAAGCTTCTCACTCATTGTAATGGATTGTAGCTTAGCTCTATAGGTCAGGAAAGGAAATCATTGCCATTATATTTAGTCTTGTGCTATAGAAAGTCCTGCTTTTCTACAGTTTTAAGGGTTAATTCAGTATGATTTTATCTTAATACTGATAAGGCAGAAGATCTGGAACCTACTACTCCCATCCATATGCTATCCATGCTGCCTCTTCCCTTCTTTAAGTACGTGAACGTCGATGCCTTGCAGTCCATACATTGGAGTTGGAGTTGTCCACTGGACCGAACTTGTAAATGTGTAATAGTTTTAGGTCCTATGTACAAGGTGTCCAATGAATCATCTGGGAATAATCGTTTCACAGACAGTCATGCTCAGTTTAGTCTATCCCTGCTGTTATAGCCCTTCATCTGCAAAGTTTCCAAGAGTCCTGAATTTTCCAGGGCTGTACTGAAATTTCAGTAGCAATCTCGACAAATTCAGATTGTCCTGGCTTGAGAAGGAGCAGACCTTGTGAAACTTTCACCTAAATGTGGTTCTTCCTGGGTAGGTAGGAGGTGGTCGGTCCTTGGGTAGGGGATGAAACGCTCTGGAAATAAGGTTGGTACACATACAGATTGGCCATATGTGCTCCATGACCATGGGCAAAGGAAAAACACACTTTTGGGAAATGTTCTTCTAACGAAGGGACTGATGATGGGGCCCCAAAAATTTCAGCCATGGCCAGATTCTAACATGATGGCAGTATGTTGTAGGTCGGCTAAAGAAATTGTTTAATTTCATCCAACAAACATTTGTTATGGTTGAAATGTGTCAATTTTTATTAACTTTAGCCGTATATGGGAACTTTTACTGCTTTCCCTTATGATGACCTCTTTCGTGGCCCCATCATGTATAAGAATTTTTCCATTGTAAGAGGATTTTGTAGGTGCGGTGTTGCATTGTACATTAACTTTTAACATCAACGTTCAGATGCAATCTGTAAGGGACCAAGTATTGTCATTAAATGGTGGATGAGAATTTTTAGAAGTCGTTTATAATACCCTTTTTTTTTTTTTTGCAATTTAATGAGGTTTCTCACCATGCTGCATGGTTTTTCCCGGGATCGGTATTTAGTTGTCCTGTGTGCTTTTCCTCTTCTATATCCAATATTCTGTTTTCATTGTTTGTTCTTGCTTCTGTGTGCACAGATCTCCAGATTCTCTGGCATAATGGGTACATATTAGTCTATTGCCAGCTTTGATCATCGTATTCATGTGTCATCACAGGCAGAATGAAAGCGCAGGGTTCTCCGGTATCTCAGGGTAGTAATGAGAAGCTCACGTCAAGTAGATGCTGAAGACGTCTACATCATGAAGGCTGATATGACTAAAGGATAGTCACAACAATGTCTTATAAATCACTATATGTCATGGCCTCCTTGGCTTGTGTACGGCTCTTGATGTATATCATGTCACGTAGATAGAATTGTCTGAACCGCAGGCAGCTCTTCTCTTATCGGTCTGAGCTGGAGATTAGTATATAGATGTAGATTTACTGAATGATCATTAACATAAGGAACACAAAATATGACCAGAGAACAAAGCGAAATCTGTAACTGAGCCCTGTTCTCATAGCCAGGAGATAGGGCCCCTGAAATAATCTGTGCTTCTGTGGACATTAAAGAGTAAGGCTATAGTCACACGGTGGAAAATGAAGTGGAATTAGAGGCAATGTCCATATTAGACTGCCCTTAATTCCCCCCCCCCCCCTTTTCCGTAGCATTGTATCTGTTTCTGCCCCGATTGTGTCCATATATCTGTCTCAAGTCACGGACTTGATTCCGAAGCAGAATCCGCCCTGTAATCTGGCAGAGGTCGGAGCAGGACACTGAAAAAACAAGCGTCCTGCTCCAATCTCTGCCTCCCATTGAGTACAATGGGAGGCAGAATCAGAGCAAATCTGCCACTGATATTGGGAAAAGCACTGATTGATATGTAGGGGGAACAATTACTAAAGCGATTACCGCAGTATATACTTTCATTGTGTGCTGGCTGCAGATCCCCTATTAGATGGGACAATAGTTTTACTAAAGGAACGCGCCAGGCAAACTTTCTCGGTGTTATACCTGGGGCAATGCCTAAGGGTCCGAAGCATGTCACAAGGATTCCCTTTAGTGCCATCTCAATCCTTCTCATGTTCTGTCCCGCACCACGTATATAGCTATATAGGTCATAACTTGAGGCTTACAGAATACCTCTTCCCACTTTGAGGAGACCGGTACCATATAAGATAGACATAGTTGAGTGGGGTCTGGCACAGATTTTGCACTGGGGGGCCTAGGAGCTTCATGTTTATACCTCTGTTTGGACTGATCCGCATAACCATTGCCTAAAAATAATTGTTCCTAAAAACTCAATGTTTATCTGGAGATCTTTGTATATACGATAGCCATATTTAAGAGGAACATAACTTGCAGCCCTTGGGCCCTTTTGTGAAATTTGTAATGGGGGAACCCCATCTACCACGCGCCATTTTATAACATTAGTCCTAAGACCCCTCTGCCGCTTAAGACACCATCTCAGACACCAAGGCCTGGCTATGACTGCTACCTCTGCACCATTAGAACTTCAACCCTGTAAAATGGATACAACCTATACTAATGTGGATAGTCTTATTCCTATTACTAGAGAACTGTCTTTTAAAGGAGTTCTCCATTTTGGACAATCCTTATTGGTCACAAGGTGTCCCACTGTTCTAACCCCTCAGTGGTAAATATCCAATTTTCCTACAGCTCCATCCACTGGAGAAATGAAGCATTACACAGTGTCCATTTAACTCAATGGGCTGTCTTTGTATTGTTAGACAGGTCCTTAATAGTGAGACACTCTTTAGGGATCCTGATTAGAGACATCCCCCCCCCCCCTTTAATTCTAAATTCCTTAATAGGGTGTATGCAAATTAGCTTTCAATCCCAGACTTCCCCTTATTAAAGAGGTTCATTACAGATACACAGGGTGCTTAGCTTCAAATTAAGGCCAAAGTCTTTTTATTCCTTTTTTGGGGGGAGGGGGGTGGACAGGGGGGAAGCTAATGATCTACTATAATTAATTTATAACAGGATTCCTCTCCTCATCCAGAATACTTGATATCTCCATTGTCTTCTTTGAGGTGGTGATTTGATCTTCAGTAAGACGCATACAATAGAACAGAGCCTTGGGCTAATCTGCTGAGGTCCATATCTGCATGTACTACTTAACTATAGAGGATCAGCAGTCAGAAGGTGCTTGGCTACAGATGGTTGTTCTGATCAATTCTAGCCCCCTTCTCATTGGTATGCTGACCATTGGGGAATATTCATCAGCCTTACAGCCATGAATAGACCTTCTACTTGGATAGAGGGTTTAATAGGAAATATCTATGGTGATCACCTATTAACCACTTGGATCTTCCTTAGTCTCTACAGATGGAGGAGCGGAGTCCACAACATTGGTTGACGACAACGGCAGTGAGGAGGAGTACAGCTATGATGACCGCTACCAGGCCAATCCAAGATATCTGCAGCCAGGAGGGGAGCAGCTGGCCATCAATGAGGTATGGATTACATATTCCGATAGAAGATTCTAGATTGTAACTAACTTTTCTAATAGTTGAGTCAAAGGCATAATGGGCAACTTCTAGGCACAACGCAAAACTTGTAACAGGCCCTCCGAACCATGTACTTTGTGAGGGAGGGATTTTGGGTTCCCTAAGTGCTAAGGCCTAGATGCTACTATATATAATATAAAAAATATATATATATATATATATATATATATATATATATATATATATATATATATATATATCCTATAGCTACACCCAAGCTGTATAATATGGTGACTAATACTAGGCCATAGGTAAAGCTTTCGTGTATATATCTCTACTGGTTTGGTCCATCTCATTCAATGTTCTAGCTCTATCAAATCCTAGAAGCATAGGGTAGTATAACCTTCTCACTCAGCACCACATGGCGCTCATTCAGATTGGCTCCTGACTGTGTAATACCCTAAAGTCTCCATCGAGTAAACAAGACCCTTCTCTTTAAGCAAATATACATAGCAATATTGGATCAGATGTCAATTATTGGGTATCTGGCTAACATAAGGGGTTGGCTTGTATCTGTTTCATAATGGGGTCACATCAATTGTAGTATAACCTGCAGCCATATTGATCTTTTTGATACATACATGGCACCTCTATAAACACATGGCCTCAATCTCTAGATGGACCATATTCTTCAAATGGATCTTTATCTGATGTGTTGATTATAGCATGGTTGGTAGTCTTCTTTATGACTACCTAAAAGACCACCAATTTATTCCATGACTTAAGTATGTTATTGCCGCCCACCTACTACATACTGAGTAACTTGGTCATTGATGTATCTTTTTTTCAGTTGATAAGTGATGGTAGCACGGTTTATGCAGAAGCATTATGGGATCATGTCACCATGGATGATCAGGAGTTGGCCTTCAAAGCTGGAGATGTCATTCGAGTCCTTGAAGCTTCAAATAAGGACTGGTGGTGGGGGCGAATTGGAGACGCTGAAGCTTGGTTTCCAGCAAGTTTTGTCAGGGTAAGGCATTTACTTGGACATCTGAATGTCATTCTCCATACCATAACCTTGGAGTCCAGTAATAAAGATAATTACTATTTACATTTCCAGTTACGAGTCAATCAAGAAGATGTTTCAGAAAACTCTGGTAGTCTTCAAGATGAAGATCATGACCCAGATGTTGCTAAATTTCGTCTCAAGAGCCCAGAAAACAAGGATCAGATGCGAACAAATGTCATTCAAGAGATAATGAACACAGAGCGGGTCTACATTAAACATTTGAAGGACATCTGTGAGGTATACTACAGGATCCCCTCTCCCCGCTCCAACCATATATCATAGATTAACCTATATACAGTCTGTGGATTTGATGTCTATGTTGGTGTAGGAGGAAATTATGTATTACTCTTACATGGAAATGCTAATTCTGCTGCAACACAGGAATATTAGAATTGCTCTAAGTGAGGGGAAAAAAAGTTCTCCAGGGCTGGTCCTAGTGCGAGTTTTTGTAACCTCTCATCCCATCTGCAGGGTACTTTTAATACAAAATGAGTTTATATGCAATGAATCCTGATGGCTAGTTATATGGCGTGTTTTGGAAATAGGTAATAATGTTAATAATGTAATTCTCTATTTCAGGGCTATATCAAGCAGTGTCGAAAACACACAAGCATGTTCACTGAAGCACAACTCAAGACCATCTTTGGGAATATTGAAGAGGTCTATAGGTTCCAGAAGACTTTCTATAAAAACCTGGAGAAGCAGTACAACAAAGAAGAGCCTCATCTCAGTGAAATCGGGGGCTGCTTCCTTGAAAATGTGAGTTGTGTGAACTCGAATTTCATAACTTCCCTTTCAATAATGTCACCTCTCCCCAGCAAGTTTCTGATTTTCTAAAACCCTTAAAGGTTGGTTTGGCAATAAGTTATTTAGAGTGTTATTCTCATCTCAGCAAATTGCTTCTTTACGACGTCCATGTAACTCCCATAGAGGAGAATGGGAGCTGTGGAAAACTGTGCTACACTGTCTGTAACTTCCATTCTCCTCTATGGGAGTTGCGGAAACATTGTAGAGCAGCTCTGTTTGCCTGTTCCTGTAAGTTCCGCCATAGGAGTTCTTGTCAGCAACTTGTAAAGATGGGAATCTTTTATCTACGGGCAAAGTTATGCTGTTCAAAGATGAGCAAACTGCTTTGGAACAAACCAGTTTGGACCTGAATGTAACAAAAGTTTCAGGTTTGACTGAATCCAAAACTTTTAGGGTTCCATGAATCACCATTATACTCTTGGGATGTGGGACTGATGAGGCCTATGATTGGGTTTCATTGGTCACATGGACTATGCTGACATCATGACACTGGTGTTATAGTGCCATGACGTTGGCAGGCGTCACATGAGCGCTGAAGCCAAATCTCAGCTCTCATCAGTCCCCATCACCAGTGATGTCATCCAGGAGGTCATGGAAGTTGACAAAAGAGAATCCTTAGGAAGCCCCAGATTCCTCAAAGAAGCCAATATCCGTGCTTATTCTTCCACACCTCCCTTGTGCCTTCATCTTCCTTGGGCTTCATCAAAAGAAAACCCAGAATATAATAGAACAAAAAAACTACTTAAATAAGGGAACTACAAATGTATAAATCAATACCAACAATTTCATATTTCAATCATACATGGTACATACAAAGAATGTGATCAAAGTGCTTTATAGGTTATGGTAACAGGACCTCTGGTTTAGCCTGAGATGGAACAGGTGAATGAACTTTGGGAATATTCACAAAATAAGTCTTGTAAAGTTTGCCAACTATAGTACTTTCTGTAGGAATTCTCTTATTTTTCAAGATCTCTGTTTGCTGTTGGTTAAAAGGATCTCTCTTTAATCCAAGGAGTAAAAATCTGGTCACATAGTGGACGCACAGGAGCACGACGCCTTACAAGGTGCAATGCAGTTGTAACAACAAGCTCAGACAAAAGCAAAATGGAGCACATAAAGGCTTTGTTGTATAAATATGGAAAATTTGTTTATATAGAAATATATTCGTTTCCAGTTTGTGCTAGTGATACGGACAGATTCATTGATGCTGTAGTGGTTTATTATAGTGGTTGGATGTGTTTACTTGTAACGTTCCATGCACCTGTGTGTCCACCATAAGGGTAATCTCTCCAATAGGGACTCATTCTAAAATATTTCCATGAAAGGCAATGGAATATATTGTAATGGCTGTGCATCTATATGACCGCTCCACCTGGCAATGGAATATATTGTGACACTTTATTTTTTTTTGCACACGTAGCATGATGGTTTTTCAATCTACTCTGAGTACTGTAACAACCACCCCAACGCCTGCCTGGAGCTCTCCAACCTGATGAAGCACAGCAGATATCGGCACTTCTTCGAGGCCTGCCGGCTGCTGCAACAGATGATCGATATTGCTATTGATGGCTTCCTGCTGACTCCAGTCCAGAAGATCTGCAAGTATCCTCTGCAGCTAGCTGAACTGCTCAAGTACACGACCCAAGACCACAGGTGGGTAGTCTGCTGCTAAATGACTCTCACTAGGGGGCGCCTACTGGAGGAATGTGAAGCAATATGAGGGATCCATTTATTAGGATACTACCGTGATATCTTTGCCATGTTGTATGGTTACTATTCCAAATCCTATTAGTAGGGGCACTTGGAGATTATATACTGGTTATTTATTACTATTTATTGCTCTTGCTTTTATAGCGCCAACGTATTCTACAGCTATTGGCATCATTCGCAGTCCCTGGTAGGTCTGAGTCTAAACTCCATATGTCACATTCAAGCTAGGATAGAATGTAGAGATGGCTACACAGACACTGTGTCCTCCATTCACGCACATTGGAGTTACGTGGTTGCCTCACCAAAGGGTTGGGAATTAAAGGGAGGGACCTTGTTGTGCTGTACCCCATGGCCAGTAAATAAACTTCAGCTACAATCACTTGATTCCTGGGATCGGCCACATCCTAGGTGCATGTTGTACATATTGCCAACCTAATACTGGAAATGAACTGCTACGATGATCAGCCCATTTGAAGGCCCTGAGCACTCTAGCCACAATCTTCATATAGCCCAGGTCCCATTGTAGGCTAAATCGGCCCCTGCCGAGTAGGACCGCCCATTGGACTCCAAAACTCACAACAAATTGGAATCTAATTGGATAGATAATAGTGATGTTGAATCTATTTTCATAAACCTATCTATCCATCTGCTCCGCTCCTCCTCCTTTATAACATTCATCCTGCAGATCAGACTGCATATTTGATGTGACTGGTTGGATGTGGATCCTTTTTAACATAGTGTAATGGAAAGTTCAGTCCTATATGTATATCTGATATACTACTGCATGTGTTCTGGCGTCTATAGGATTATGCTTAGAGCAGCGCTGGTGGGAAGCAGGGATAGCACAGATAGGAAGCAGCGCTGGGAATCGGGGACTATCTGACTACAAGACTTCTCATTTAAATTTTACGGAAAGAAAGATATATGTCTCCAGTACACAGGCTTTGTTGTGTATCTTCTCTGGAACAATCCCCAAGTCATTTCTCAGCCCTAAGTACAAACTGTCAGTGTTCGCTGCTGAATTGACACATTCTTCTCACTTGGCTTTTAACGTTGTTTTGATGTCTCTCATTGCGGCCGTTCCCTTCGCCTCCAAATGATATCCTTAATTTCTCGGCCTCTTATCACTCCATGCTTTTTGGTGTATTGTGTGACCGCGGACCTCCCTCTATCTGGGCTAACGGATGGTCCTCTCGGGAACACAATGGGAGTAGTGTTGGGCTGTGCTGGTGCTCAGCAGGGGAAAGTGGAGAAGGTCTGCAGTGTGACGGCTGCAAAAATAGAGTATTCTTTCTAGGCCGGGAAAGAGCGCAGCTTTCCTGACCCTAACCCTTTAAGAATTTCTTTATGGGAAAATATGAATATATTAGATATTCATGGGTTAAATACCAGCTAGAACACAGGATCCAGTCACAGCTATGGCATGTACATATCATTCATAACTTGGAACATTCAGCTCCCAGGCGCTACATTGTCTGCTCATATTTATGGTTGGAATCTAGAACTTTTTTATTTATTCTGATATTCGATTAAAAATAAAGTTGCCATACACTTTAGATAAATTTGACCAGATCAGATGACCATCCAATATATGTTTTAGGTGCCCTGACTCTTTCATGATGGTAGATGAAAACAGGATTGTGCATGTTGAATTTTGTTATGCCCAATCCTTTGTTCTCCACCAGAGGTGTCTGGTAATGGGTTACTTCCATCTCCCTATTCAGAACACATGCATGCTTGGCCAAATATGGCATACATGTGTATGGAGTAAGGAAGCATTGGCCACAGCTGACTGATGTGTATGGCCAGCCTGTATCTCACAAACCCCCAATACACCTATACATGCATGCTCAACTCTGCAATATATGTATACTGAATAGAAGAGGGGCTTCTCTGGTAGTGGCTCTTCTCACCATGAACAGAAGGGTTGAAAAGTTGAAATCCATCTATTCTGACATCTGCTCTCATGAGCCAGTGCTCCAGATGGAGCACATAACTTCACAATAAAGCCGTCAGTAAGTTATTCAGTAAAATTACACTAAACACATGCTCCTGTTCGAAGGGCAGAGGATTGTAAGTGAGTGTAGGCGGAGGTAAGCCTTAAAGGAGTTGTCCCACAAATGACACATTAACGTGCCTCTAGCTAGCTGCCTGTGTTGAGACTCTGAGAACCCCACTAATCTCTAGAATGTAGACCAAATTCCCCATTTTTTTTTTCCTATCAGTATGTCTTTGTAGAATGGAAGGAAATCCATGCAAACACGGGGAGAACATACAAACTGATGTTGTTCCTGGCAGGATACGAACCCAGGACTCCAGCGCTGCAAGGCTGCAGTGCTAACCACTGAGCCACCATGTTGCTCCGGGTTTTCTATGTTAGAAAACAATTCTTTGAGGGGTATAGTTTGGACTTGTCCCCAGCAGCTGTGACCACTGCGACCCCTCAAGTTATGAGTTATTTCAGTGTTTGTCTATGACTGTATATTATTATTATTTTGAATTGGTTGTGTGTTTTTGCAACTACTAGAGATGAGCGAGTAGTATTCGATCGAGTAGGTATTTGATCGAATACTACGGTATTCGAAATACTCGTACTTGGTAGAATACCACACAGTTAACGCCTTTTACGTTTACTGTGTGGTATTCTACAGAGTACCTACTCGATCGAATACTACTCGCTCATCTCTAGTAACCACCACATTGAAAAAAAAAATAATAATTCAGATTCCCCTTTTTTCCGACTAACCATAAAAGCAGTGACCCGATTGGCTGCATTGGTCCGACCCTTCACATAGTTGAAATAAACCACCCTCGTTGCGATCTGCACGGTGCGCTGATGTGACATCTACTTGTTTATGTTGCAGGGATTACAACAAAATAAAAGAAGCCTATGAAGCCATGAAAAATGTCGCCTGTTTGATTAATGAGCGAAAAAGACGGCTAGAGAGCATTGACAAGATTGCCTGCTGGCAGGTCTCCATAGTAGGGTGGGAGGTGAGTTCGTAAGTTCTTGCTGTTCTGCTCGAGGCGCTGGAAATTAATCAAATTACCAGGAAGTGAAAATTCCTTCTGTGATCAGTTTGGGATTATGTAACTTCTCTGACGGGAACTGCCTTTTATAATCCAGGTATTTTCAGTCTTTAGAAAGAGAACATTTCTCACAAAACAAAGTGTTCATTGTCCAATCCAGTGGAGCTACTACAAAATTATAGTATGTCACTTCCTTGTGTAATCTGATTTTGGGAAAGTAAAGTGACAATATGGCTGCCTTGGGCCCATCACCAATGACTGGCAATTTGTTATGCGGGGGTCTGGAAATCTTGGGTGCAAAGATGTAACTTGAAGTTCCATTACAGATTTTGTATTGGGGGCCCCTACCTACCTTGTGTCATTTAGGATAGTGGTGCATTTCATGTGTCATTTAGGATAGTTGTGCATTTCATGCGGCAGAGGGGCCTTTGGGGGTCCTACAGGATCCAGGACCCAATAGCAACTGCTACTGCTGCACCCCCTATAGCTACATCCTTGGTGAGTGACAACCACATTGAGACCTGTATTTATAGGCTGTTGCAGCTGACTGTTTGGAAATCAGAGAAGCTAAGCAATGGCCAAATAGAATATTTAAAGAGAACCTTTCACATCCTCATGCACATGTGGTTTTACACACCGCTAAAAAGCTGACCGCACACTAAATTCAGCGCACTGCCGACTCTCCCATTATGTGCTCCGGGGTTGGAGTTATCAGCGCTTTTGGTTTCAGCACCGATCTCTACCAACTGTCAGAAGGGCGTTCCTAACAGTCTAGCTGGGCTGTGAGGAATGCCCTGACAGTACTCGTCCATAGCTCTGTACTGTCAGAGGGGGCGTTCTTTACCGCCCAGTGATGACTCTGAGCTGTGAGGCACGTCCCCCTTCTGTTTGATCTCCTATTTATATAAGAAGCATCAGGCCAACAGAAGAGGCCAGTGCTCCAGATGGGAGCATATATTTACAATAAAACTATAGGTTATTGAATAACATTACAGTACACAAAATGGTGGACAAAAACATTTTTGCAGGATTACTACTTTATACTTCCACGAGTTCAAACAAAATGGTAGGATGTTCCTGTTTGTCTGCTCCAGTCTAAGGTCACCCACCAACAGTACAGAGCCTAACTAGCTGCACTGATGTCTTGGAAACAGCAGGGGTTAGAGAAAAAAATTCCAACTGCTCCGGAATTAGTGGAGCGACACTTATTGAAGGGTGCGAAGAGCTGGTCCAAATCCATGGCCTTTAAGCACCTCCATAAGTTCCAAAGTTTCAGTGCCAGGTTTGTTCTATAATAGTTGTGAACAATGACACTTTTAACTATTAATCCATGTCATGCTTTGTGTTTTTTAGGGACAAGATATTTTAGCCAGGAGTTCTGAGTTGATCCATTCAGGGGAACTAACAAAACTCTTCAAACAAGGCAAGAGCCAACAAAGGACTTTCTTCCTCTTTGACCACCAGCTGGTCTTCTGCAAGAAAGACTTGTTGCGTAGAGACATCTTGTATTATAAAGGCAGGATAGACATGGATGAGATGGAATTTACTGACGTAGAAGATGGAAAGGACAGGGACTTCAATCTTAACATTAAGAATGCTTTTAAGATGGTGAATAAGCAAACAGACGAAGTGCACTTATTTTGTGCCAAGAAGCCAGAGGACAAGCAGAGATGGCTTCAAGCATTCCTAGACGAAAGGAAGAGAGTCCAAGAAGACAAAGCTATGGGTAAGTTTAGTCTTCTTTTTGTTACCTAAGTGCCACAAAAATGTGTAAGGTGCTACTCAAAAAATGAAGAGGCTTTCTCAGGCCCAAGTGATCTCCCTGATGCAGTCAAAGAAAAGTCAGGGCAGCCAGTGGATTTGATGGCATTAATGTAATATATATGGTCACCTTAAAGTGGATTTTCATGCAGACCAACTGGATGATTTTAACCTAAATTGTTATAATTTTTTCCAACTATCAAATGACTTGGTTGCCAGACTTCATAAGACAAGAATCTTGGCATGATGTTGTCTTATGGATAATAGTCAAGGTAATGTTGAGTAGTTTCTAAATGGGAGTCCTAATGCAGTATATTCTACCTATTAATCTTTGTAATTATATAGTTACATAGTAGATGAGGTTGGATGAAGACCTCAGTCCATCAAGTCCAACCTATAACCCTACAATCCCCTACAGTGTTGATCCAGGGGAAGGCAAAAAACCCCATGAGGCTCGTACCAATTGCCCCATTTTAGGGGAAAAAATTCCTTCTCGACTCCAAGCTGGCAGTCAGTATAAAACCCTGGATCAACGTGTCTTTAAAATCTAGAGTCCATAACCTGTAATGGATCCTTGAAATTTTAGATCTAAATCTCTACTGATGTAATAAGAATATAATCCGGAGTGCAAATGGGATAATTGCCCCATGGCCTATACCACCGACAAAACCTCAGAAAACCACCACCATCCCATACATGTCATCAGTAAAACCTAATATGCCGCACGATAATGCTGCTGAAATAACATGCACTGACAGTCAAATGACTAGCCATGGCCTTCAGACTATGCTTGGGTTTCTTTTTCCCTTAACCTTGACCACATTGACTCTCCTTGTACAACTTGTTGCAACAGGTCAATGACGTCTTTTTGTTGTTGTTGTTGTTTTTTGTGTTTGCTTTTTCTTGAAATTTTTACTTTGCTTTTTATGACGCCTACACAAAACAACACCAAAAAAAAAAAAGAAAACCTCCCTTCTAATAACTAAGAATAGCAGTGGGTTTATATTTTGCCTCCACCTACATCCAGCTCTGGTTGTTGTAATAGTTGTTGTTTTGTGGTGGTTACTTTCTACTTTTTTGAGGGGGTTTCTAAGATTTTGTGCGAGACCTGTGTGAGTGATTCCCCAAATATGAGTATACATGAGCGGTGGCCACGTAAGTGTGTATAAGCTCTGGGTCATCTGTTTTGCCATGAACAGCAGTGGAAATAATTTGGAATAGCTGGACTTTCACAAGTGTGATAAGACTGAGTCATGTTTGGCTTCAGTATACATACAGTATTACAATGTGGAGGGGTTCCCTTACTGGAATGATCTGCCTGGTGGAATTTTTCCAAGTGAAGCAACCATAGACTAAGGATCTCCTCCCACTGTAATCGCTATATATACTCATGTCTGATACCAGAAGGCAATATTGTGCCTTGATTCCTCGTGTACGTTACCTCTGAGAAAATGCCGGCAAGCATGGGACTGCACGTGGCAACTTATATTGTCCTCCCCTCTGGTAACTATTATTCAGTGTATTTACTTGCCTTATATTGAAGGTCTTCTAAGCTGTGGATGTTTTCTATGTTATGTCTTTTGAGATATATATGTGTGTGTGTATATGTATGTATGTATATATATATATATATATATATATATATATATGTGTATGTATGTGTATATATATATATATATATATATATATATATATATATATATATATATATATATATATATATTGTTTATAATAGGCTTAAAGGAGCGTTTTGTAGCCTACATATCACTATCTGTCATGTTTTGGCCTGTCCTTTTCTGTGGCTGAGATCCCTGTGTATTACAATTCCCCTTCGGGCCTACATGGTGGGCTTCATTTATCAAAACTGTCTTAGTAACCCATAGCAACCAATCAGGACTCAGCTTTCAGTTCTCACACTGCTCTGGAAAAAGTAAAACGGAGCTGAATGGTTGCTCTGATGGATGAGGCCGCCTATTAGTTGTCCCCAGTGTTTCTTTGTCGTGGTGTTGCCTTTCTTCCATAATGTGATGGCATATTAAATCTATTGTGACTGACGCATAACATAGGGTTGTTGATGTTGACCGAATTACTTGTGCACACACCCCTGAATTGTGAGCTGTATAAGGGCTCGTTCACATCTGCGTTGTAGGGTCCTTATTGCAGGTTTCCGTTTCCTGCATAAAACAGATGCAGGAGACGGAAGCCTGCAGGAGACTTTCTCACCCATTCATTTGAATGGGTGAGAAAGCTGTCCGGCCGTGCGCGGCAGTGAGCGTTTTGCGCTCTCCGCCGCGAAACCGGGTTTTATAATCCGGACACAGAGTCAGACATGCAGTACTCTGTGTCCGGATAAAAAAATCCGGTTTCGCGGCGGAGAGCCTAAAACGCTCACCGCCGCGCACGGCCGGACCCGGTCTATGGTTTCCGTCTTCTGCCATGCAGAAGACGGAAACCATAGTACGGAGACCCTGAACGCAGGTGTGAACCCAGCGTAAGCAATGATCTCTTTCCTTATGTTAGTAAACATTCACATTTGTGGTGTTACAGTTTGTCTGATTCTTCCCGTGTGTGTGTGTGTGTATATATATACACATTGTCACACACAATATACTGTAATATATATATATATATATATATATATATATATATACACATTATATAATAGGTGTGTGTGATACACACACACACACACACACACACACACACACACAAGCTTGTGCTTGTAAAGTGCTTCGGAATATATATATATATATATATATATATATATATATATATAGTCCTATGAAAAAGTTTGGGCACCCCTATTAATCTTAATTTTTTGTTCTAAATATTTTGGTGTTTGCAACAGCCATTTCAGTTTGATATATCTAATAACTGATGGACACAGTAATATTTCAGGATTGAAATGAGGTTTATTGTACTAACAGAAAATGTGCAATATGCATTAAACCAAAATTTGACCGGTGCAAAAGTATGGGCACCCTTATCATTTTATTGATTTGAATTCCCCTAACTACTTTTTACTGACTTACTGAAGCACAAAATTGGTTTTGTAACCTCAGTGAGCTTTGAACTTCATAGCCAGGTGTATCCAATCATAAGAAAAGGTATTTAAGGTGGCCAATTGCAAGTTGATCTCCTATTTGAATCTCCTCTGAAGAGTGGCATCATGGGCTACTCAAAACAACTCTCAAATGATCTGAAAACAAAGATTGTTCAACATAGTTGTTCAGGGGAAGGATACAAAAAGTTGTCTCAGAGATTTAACCTGTCAGTTTCCACTGTGAGGAACATAGTAAGGAAATGGAAGACCACAGGGACAGTTCTTGTTAAGCCCAGAAGTGGCAGGCCAAGAAAAATATCAGAAAGGCAGAGAAGAAGAATGGTGAGAACAGTCAAGGACAATCCACAGACCACCTCCAAAGAGCTGCAGCATCATCTTGCTGCAGATGGTGTCACTGTGCATCGGTCAACTATACAGCGCACTTTGCACAAATAGAAGCTGTATGGGAGAGTGATGAGAGAGAAGCCATTTCTGCACGTACGCCACAAATAGAGTTGCCTGAGGTATGAAAAAGCACATTTGGACAAGGCAGCTTCATTTTGGAAACAAAAATTGAGTTGTTTGGTTATAAAAAAAGGCGTTATGCATGGCGTCCAAAAAGAAACAGCATTCCAAGAAAAACACATGCTACCCACTGTAAAATTTGGTGGAGGTTCCATCATGCTTTGGGGCTGTGTGGCCAATGCCGGCATCGGGAATCTTGTTAAAGTTGAGAGTCGCATGGATTCAACTCAGTATCAGCAGATTCTTGAGAATAATGTTCAAGAATCAGTGACGAAGTTGAAGTTACGCCGGGGATGGATATTTCAGCAAGACAATGATCCAAAACACCGCTCCAAATCCTCAGGCATTCATGCAGAGGAACAATTACAATGTTCTGGAATGGCCATCCCAGTCCCCAGACCTGAATATCATTGAACATCTGTGGGATGATTTGAAGCGGGCTGTCCATGCTCGGCGACCATCAAACTTAACTGAACTTGAATTGTTTGTCCAAAATACCTTCATCCAGGATCCAGGAACTGATTAAAAGCTACAGGAAGCGACTAGAGGCTGTTAAAAGGAGGATCTACTAAATATTAATGTCACTTTTCTGTTGAGGTGCCCATACTTTTGCACCGGTCAAATTTTGGTTTAATGCATATTGCACGTTTTCTGTTAGTACAATAAACCTCATTTCAATCCTGAAATATTACTGTGTCCATCAGTTATTAGATATATCAAACTGAAATGGCTGTTATAAACACCAAAATGTTTAGAACTAAAAATGATTAAGATTAATAGGGGTGCCCAAACTTTTTCATAGGACTGTGTGTATATATATATATATATATATATATATATATATATTCCATCTCTATATCTATTTATGTCATTACATATTATCTATTTATATATTACATAAATAGATATATATTACATAAATAGATATATATTACATAAATAGATATAGAGATGGAATATGAATATATATATATATATATATATATATATATATATATATATATATAATTATAATATTCCGAAGCACTTTACAAGCACAAGCAGTCAGTCACTTTCCCATATAGGACTCACTATCTAAAATTCCCCATCAGATCAGAACATACAAACCTCTTGCAGACAGAGACAAATTTATAGATAGATAGAATATATAATAAGAGAAACAAATACCTCCATAAGAGAAAGGAATGTTACGAATGTAAGTTAGGAATTCTTTGCAGTTTTGATAACTCCTTTATAATATTATTGTAACTTTTATGGGCTTTGTCTTTTTATTAGGAATGGAAATATCAGAAGACCAAAAGAAACAAGCCATGAACAATGCAAAGAAGTCAAGGCAAGGAAAGATGAAAGGTGGGTGGTGTGTTCTCTGGTCAGGACATATAGTAAACTGGTATACAGATGTCCTGCAGTGATATTGGGGTACAGTAAAACCTCTAAGATCAGGTGGTCCTGAGGTCGGTCTCGATGTCTCTATCTATCTATCTATCTATCTATCTATCTATCTATCTATCTATCTGTCTATCTATCTGGTATATCTCTTATATATGATATCGCTATCCTAATCCATTTTACTTTTATAAGTTTGTACAATTGGGCGTAGAACGCCTTTTCACCCCCTTAACCCCCCTTCCCCCTTATATGCTTTAAGAGTTGACCTGTTCATTCTATACATTTAACTGTTCGCATACACCACATGCCATAAGTGCACCAGACCTTGATACAATGTAATACTAATACTGGACACAAGTAAATCAATATATACATGGAGACGGCTCCTAATTATATTTGCACCGTCGGAGACTATTCCCAACATAGCTAAGGCCTGAGGCTGGATCTAACCCTGACATTGTGACATTCAGCAGTCATTGTTATAATTGGTTTATCCAGCATTGCAGTTGTCGGGGTGTATATGGAGTAACTCTCAGTTCATTGACAATTCCTCCTGTATTATGTAGTTTCCAAGCAACAACTCTCCATGTGCTAATGATGAGCAGGACACCGCCGTCCCCTCACCCTGCCATTACCAGTGTGTGCTAGATGGGTTATGCTTGTGTCATGGCGATTATAGTACAGTATAGTATATACTATTATATACTAGTATATAGTATAGTATTAGTCCTTGGTCCGGCCTCTTCAATACTCTTACCTGATCAAAATCTGCAAATGATGTACCCAGCGAAACCTCCATGTTACTATATTCCTCGACCCAGTAACCCATGCCCGACCAGGTCTTCGGATACTAGTTAGTTTTACTCCATCGTCCAGCAATTGATATAAATTAGGGTCACAGCAAATATTAACTAGTTCTCTTACATTTCCAAGAAGAATAACAAAGTGGACACACGGTGGAGATCCAAAATTATTTCATAGGGAGTGCAAGTATTCTGGGGAATACCGATCGGGACTCTTTAAAAGGAGTCTACCACCTCCTGCAAACACATTACCATTATATTACAGAATGTCTTGCAGTGTTAAACAACCACCCTTTGTATGTATGTATGTATGTAACATATCTACACTTGGAAAAGAAGAATTGTAAAATATTATGCAAATGAGGCAGTGGGTGCACTAGGGGCAGGCCTTCAGCTTCCTACAGAACTGTTCTTGCTGTTCACGTCTGATGTCATAACAATGGGCCAGATGTGATGGGGATCTGAATGGGAAGAGCAGTGCTCCCAGGGCATAAAGCTTCTAAGTTTTTATCCAAATCTACAATAGTGACCTACATGACAAGGGTATATTGTTTATCACTGCAATGTACTCTGTGACATGTGAGACAATTGAATATGCTTGAGGCAGATGGTAGACTCCCTTATAAGCGGTTGGTATACGTTAAGCTTTTCCCCTTGAAGTTGATGTACAGATTGTGTTCTCTTTACATTGTCCTGAATATATAGACAGGGGTTCTGGCAAGACATCCATATGGCGGTATGGTTATTACAGGAAGACCAAGTTTTTTAGGTCGTAGCAATGACTGATCTGACGTATTACATTACAAAGTATCTATAATATAGAAGATGTGACTTATTTTATCTATCTTATGCCACAGGTGTCTCTTACAATGGAATTCCTGCAGTCCCTCCTCATCAAAACTTGCATCCGATCCACCAGCGTCACATCACGGTGCCCACCAGCATTCCTCAACAGCAGGTGTTTGCCCTTGCAGAGCCCAAGAGAAAGACCTCGCCATTCTGGAACACAATCACTAAGCTCACGCCATTCAAGAAATGAGGCCCCTCCAAGACGAAGGAGAACTGCTGTATTTATGTGAAGGACACTTACAGTATTTTCAGATTGAAGGTTTTATGGTCACTTGTATTTCTAAGAAACTCAAGTCATGTTCTCCTAGAGGATGGATGAAAAAAGAAAAACCATAATGTGAAATTGGTGATATTGTGGGGTCTTGCCATACAAAAGTACTTGCTGTTGAATATTTTATTTATTCCTGGACTGGATATGATTTTATGGAACATTTTTTATTATGTAAATATATAATTTGTATTAGCCTGGTTCTAGTGAGATGTTTGGCTCTCCGAGGCTTCTTTCAGCCAGTTTGCCAAAAACACCAGGAAATAATCATGGCGGGTTAGATGGTAGTGTTGACTGGTGGCCATTGTCTTCTCATCAAGGAAGTGATGTTAATGAAGGAACCCAATAATTGCTATCTCAGACTATAGGACAGTAGGGCTTTGAGCAACATGACATGACTTTCCTATTTTCCCATTTGCCTACAACTCAAAAAGGTCCCCTGACGTGTAGTCAGAATTGGAAGGTGCCATTACACGAAGGTTACCTATAGCTCAAGCCTTATATTTCTTAGGTTGGTACTGTCAAAATCTCAGAATTTTGGACATATGACTGTAGATTAAGTTCTTGCTTATCTCTCCGAAATCTAGAGCGATCATAAATGGGTAGGTTTCTCAAATCCCGTAGGGAATATGATGGCTTTTGGAGTCCCTCCTCCTGTGCAATCTTTTCTTGCACTGTATGTGCGGCCATATTGGTTGTACCTTTTGAATGTCTCCTTGTTGGTGGAACATGTTGACCAATATGGCTGTACTTTTTTTTTTTTTTTTTTGTAAAATACAACAGAATTTGTCAATTTCACTAAAATATTCACTGATCCGAAGGACTATGACTGCTAGGAGCGTTGGGTAGGTGACTCCATATACTATATAGACAAGACTCCGGTTTCCACTCCTTACCAGAGCCATGACACTTGTTATGGACCTGTTGTATGATCGATCCCAATGACTTCCAGTGAGTCCATCTGGGCCCAGTGTAAATAGTCTTTATGTATACATTTACTTGCACAAATCTTCTTGCAGCCATTTTTCTGAAGGTCTTTATGTATGAGGAGGGTGTTGAGTTTTTTGGGTTTTTTTTTTTAAGATTTAGATTTTTAACTTGCACTGTTAGTTTCTTTGTCGGTTACACCATTTTCACTTTATACATTGGTGGTTGAATCTAATAGCATCTGACTATATGGAAGGTTGAAGAGTCTATACTGGCATTAGACCAAAAATTGTCCTGGTACTGATCTACTTAACTTCAGATAGCTGACAGCTATTCCTCCTGACCACTATGCACATACACACTTGGTTCAATTAAATGTGTTTTTAATGGGGGTGAAGGGAAGAAGCTTGGGTTAGAGGAGTCTAACTTCTTGGAGACCAAAAGTTTGGACATAATGAAATTTAAGATACTCGACCCTTCTGTTCAGGGAGATCTGAGAGGATGCTATACACGTTAGATGGTTGTTGGGTTTGGCCAATGCTTGGGCACCTTTTACACAGAGGAACATGTAGATAGATGAATACCCTGACTGACAAAAGGATACTTCAGCATGGACAATCTATCAGTTGGAGACCAGAAGAATGGCAACCTGAGGGTGGGAACCGCAGGATTGAGAAACCCATAGAGACCTGGACAAACCATAGGATTAAATAAACTTGAGGACCAATGTAGACCCTGTTCCCAGAAATGTTATGCTGATGCCTAAATTTGTGGGGACCATCTAGTTCTTACATTTTCTGGTATCTTTCAAAATAACTGAAATGGGGATGTCTACCGTTTTAGATTTCATGCATAGAATAGGGGATTCTTATAGGAATTACTATAGGCTATAACAAATGATCTTCCTTGAAGAAGAAATGGCCGCCTTGGTGAAATCATTGTACATCTCCAAATACTGCATCTAAAGTGTGTGTATCACCGGTCACTAGACGTGTTATTTATTTTGTATAGCTAACCATACAATTTTATTATTTTGTTGTCTATTTTTCATAATGAAAAAGTTGATACCCCAAACCATTACTACAAGGAGGAGACTCGAAGGACTCGCAGAAGGACCAGCCCATTCGGTTCCAGGATTTTGTTCACGTGTGTTAGCACTGGAATGTGTTATTTTCAGTTCAGTGTTAATATCAAACCATGAACCAATTTTTAACTTTGTTTGTAATGAACTGTAGTTTTTGTGACTTTCATGATGGACTTTATTTTACTGTTACATTTCTGCTGAACTTTTGATGAAGTTCTGGTTGGAATCTTTCTTAAACATGTAAAAAAAAAATGGCTTGTTATTTCTGCAAGCAACCTGTAAGTTCTTGTGATGTCTTTTTTTGGCTTTGTCCATTGTTTGCGTGTGTGTGTGTATATGTGTGTGTATATGTGTGTGTATGTATGTATGTGTATGTATATATATATATATATATATATATATATATATATATATATATATATATAATATATATATATATATATATATAATATATATATATATATATATATATATATATATATATATATATATATATATATATATATATATATGTGTGTGTGAAATGTTTGTGACTTTGGATGTTCGGATGTTTGGCGGTCAATCACGCAAAACCCGCTCCACCGATTTGGCTGAAATTTTCCACAAACATAGTTAATACACACGATTGCGCAATAGGCTACTTTTGAACACAATAACCCACATACGTTTTCGAACACAAACCCCACAAAAAACAAACTCACATCACCATCTCTGCATTCTCACACACTTTGGACCATAGCAAGCCCCTAAACTTCACATTACCCCCTATAGCCCAGCCCCTAACCCCACACAATCACATTCACATATACTTTCCCACTTTCACCCTCACCTTCACCATACCGCAGGAGCCTACCTCTTTCACTCTGCGGACCAGCCATGTTTGCCGACCCCCACCGCTGGGAGGATCTGTGGCACCGCCCACCACACTACTCCACTAGCTTCACAGGGGCATGCGCACTTTGCACACATAAACAACATGTTACTAGCACGCCATCATTTTGCACCTAGACCTTAGGCCGCAGCACACGAAATCCTGCCTCCAGCCCGCAACAGTGCCCGACGCAGCTATCACCTCCCTGCTGTTTCCTCTGTACGATCCATCCACCAGTGCGACACTGGTAAGTTCACGTACCACTCTAACACTGCCAGGACCTCTGCCCTCTCTACTCCGCTGTGCCAACACCCATACCTCCCAACTTTTGAAGAACTGAAAGAGGGACAAAATGTGCGGCGCGCGTAGTGCGCCGCGGTAAATTTAGCCCCACCCACTTTGGTGTTGACTCCGCCCACTCATTAATTTTTCATGTGCCCGCACACAGTATAATCCTCTTAGTCACCCGTAAATTATATGTCCCCCTCTATCTCTCCCCCAGTTTCATATACACCCTTCATCTGCCCCCAGTTTCATGTCCCTCTTCCATCTCTGCCCCCAGATTCATGTCCCTCCATCTCTGCCCCCAGATTCATGTCCCTCCATCTCTGCCCCCAGATTTGTCCTCTCCATCTCTGCCCCCAGATTCATGTCCCTCCATCTCTGCCCCCAGATTCATGTCCCTCCATCTCTGCCCCCAGATTCATGTCCCTCCATCTCTGCCCCCAGATTCATGTCCCTCCATCTCTGCCCCCAGATTCATGTCCCTCCATCTCTGCCCCCAGATTTGTCCTCTCCATCTCTGCCCCCAGATTCATGTCCCTCCATCTCTGCCCCCAGATTCATGTCCCTCCATCTCTGCCCCCAGATTCATGTCCCTCCATCTCTGCCCCCAGATTCATGTCCTCTCCATCTCTGCCCCCAGATTCATGTCCCTCCATCTCTGCTCCCAGATTCATGTCCCTCCATCTCTGCCCCCAGATTCATGTCCCCACATCTCTGCCCCCAGTGTCATGCCGTCCTCTCCTTCATCTGCCCCCAGATTCACGTTCCACCTCCATATTAAACTTACCTTCTCCTCCGCTCCCTCGCCGCTCTGCCCGCCTCTCCCTGACACATGCGGCTGAAGCTGCTCGCGTGCTCGCTTCGCCGCTGCGTCTCTCTCTCGCTGACACATGCGGCTGAAGCGAGGAGCTGACCTGTGTCAGCTCCTCGCTTCGCTGCTGCCGCCGGCTCCTGTCTTGTACATCGCGTCTACAAGCCAGGAGCCGGCGGCAGCGGCGAAGCGAGGAGCTGACACAGGTCAGCTCCTCGCTTCAGCCGCATGTGTCAGCGAGAGAGAGACGCAGCGGCGAAGCGAGCAGCTTCAGCCACATATGTGTCAGGGAGAGAGGCGGGCAGCGGCGAAGCGAGGAGCTGATCTGTGTCAGCTCCTTGCTTCAGCCGCGTATGTGTTCAACTCAGATCGGCGTCCTCTGGACGCCGATCTGAGTTGAAATCGGGACATACCTCCCTCCAACCGGGACCGCGGGACATGTCACCCAAATCGTGACTGTCCTGCGGAAATCGGGACGGTTGGGAGGTATGCAACACCTTACGCTCCATAATAACCTTACCCCTATCCCTCAATGCCCTATCCTTCCACTTCTCTTCCACAAACACACCTCACAGTCACTTGCACCTCACTTCACCCCCCTTGCTACGGCCCATGCCATTGATGTTCCTATAGCAACCGGCCGCCATAGCCGACGCATCCTTGCACACCACCGCTCACACTGCCTCTGCTCTCGGCCGCCATACCCCCTTGTACTACGGCGCATGCCGGCACTTTCCGTCTACCAGGTGGCCGGTAGCCGTACGCCTGCCATAGCCCTTCCCTTACACAATCGCGCTTACACTGCGCTACCCCCGTCATGTCTTCGGTTCCTGCCAACTATGCGTCCTCCGCCGCCTTCTCTTACCTGTCTCGTGGCTCCCGTCTGTCCCTCGCTGCGCGGAGGCATTCTCCTGCTCATCTCCGCCACCTACACTGGGCTAGGCTGCCACCGCGAAGGTTCCTATAGCAGCCGCTACCTCTCCCACGCCTCCCACACAGCTCAGTGTGTCCAGGCTGCTGCAGGCTATGCTATGTAGCCTGCAATAGCACTGGCACGATTATGCAATACATTACGATTGCAATACATTGCATTGTTCAGGACACCCCCTACTGGTGTACAATGGTATTGTTTTGCAAGCTGCTGGATGCAGCCTGCAAACCTCATTAGCATTAAAATAAAAAAAATTAAACAATACTGTGAAACACACATTACCTATCCCCGCCTCCAAAATCCCTCACTCTACTAACTGAACTAAACATTACGCCTGCATACACTCACACTATTAGGCAATGCATTGCAATACATTACTATTGCAATGCATTGCATTATTCAGCGCACCCCCTGCTCTCCTTCACACCCACTAAACGCCCATGTATTTGCTGAACATACACGTCTACAAATACACATGTAAGGGTCCATTCACACGGCGTAACGCGGCGCTCATTTGGTGCATATTTTTACGCTGAGCGCCGCGTTACGGGAGCGTTTGCGCCACGCTATTTACAGTGCGCATTCACGCCGCGTAAAGCCGATCGTAAAATTTCACCCGCGACTCGATTTACACACTTCTACAATCACCGCAGATGACGTCACAGGTAGCAGATAGTGAGTGTGTGTGTATATATATAGATATATAGATTATATATATATATATATATATATATATATATATATATATATATATATATGTGTTTACAAGTTTTTGAAACAAGATGGCAGGAAAAACAAAAATGTTACATTCCTTCTGTGTGTGGGCTGAGATGCGCATACTCAGAATGCCATACCTGAGGGCAATCTTGAAGTTGCTTGGACTGTCTTGAGTTTTCAGTAACAATCCCAGCACATTTTGAGCATGTCCTGATTCAAAAAGAAGAGTGTGCCCAAACTGGTGGACTTAAAGGAGTATTTTCATTCCAATCTTTCATGTCTGGGAATAGTGGTGGTTCTCTCCCTATGGAGTGACGATATCCCCTCAACCCTGTCTAAGCCTCTCACCTCTGCCAGATCAGTCCTCTCTGCACCAAGCTGATGAGATGCAAATACATCGAAACAGCTGTCCTTGGCTCAGAGACTGTATCTGGTAAAATCCCAACATCATTGCAAACAAAGGCCTCTGAGAAGGTCGGCATGATGTTAAAGGGAGCGCCCTCTATTGGATGTCTTGACTGAGACTCTGTCTTCCTAATTACATCATGGAAGATCGACTTGCACATTCTCAGTCAGCGCCCTCTATTGGTGTGCATACTTGAGGCACTGTCATCCTAATTACATCATGGAAGCCAGATTTGCATATTCTTCCCATGTCTGGGAATAGACATACGGTTAGGGCCAGAAATATTTGGACAGTGACACAATTTTCGCGAGTTGGGCTCTGCATGCCACCACATTGGATTTGAAATGAAACCTCTACAACAGAATTCAAGTGCAGATTGTAACGTTTAATTTGAAGGGTTGAACAAAAATATCTGATAGAAAATGTAGGAATTGTACACATTACTTTACAAACACTCCACATTTTAGGAGCTCAAAAGTAATTGGACAAATAAACATAACCCAAACAAAATATTTTTATTTTCAATATTTTGTTGCGAATCCTTTGGAGGCAATCACTGCCTTAAGTCTGGAACCCATGGACATCACCAAACGCTGGGTTTCCTCCTTCTTAATGCTTTGCCAGGCCTTTACAGCCGCAGCCTTCAGGTCTTGCTTGTTTGTGGGTCTTTCCGCCTTTAGGATGCATTCACACTGAGTAAACGCTAGCTTATTTTGTAGAGTAAAATTACACTTGTAAATTTTGCTATCCCATTGACTTCAATGACATTTTACAGGCGTATTTTTTACAGGCGTATTTTTACACTTGTAAAAAAATATCATTGAAGTCAATGGGATAGCAAAATTTACAAGTGTAATTTTACTCTACAAAATAAGCTAGCGTTTACTCAGTGTGAATGCACCCTAAGTCTGGATTTCAGCAAGTGAAATGCATGCTCAATTGGGTTAAGATCTGGTGATTGACTTGGCCATTGCAGAATGTTCCACTTTTTTGTACTCATGAACTCCTGGGTAGCTTTGGCTGTATGCTTGGGGTCATTGTCCATCTGTACTATGAAGCGCCGTCCGATCAACTTGGCAGCATTTGGCTGAATCTGGGCTGAAAGTATATCCCGGTACACTTCAGAATTCATCCGGCTACTCTTGTCTGCTGTTATGTCATCAATAAACACAAGTGACCCAGTGCCATTGAAAGCCATGCATGCCCATGCCATCACGTTGCCTCCACCATGTTTTACAGAGGAGGTGGTGTGCCTTGGATCATGTGCCGTTCCCTTTCTTCTCCAAACTTTTTTCTTCCCATCATTCTGGTACAGGTTGATCTTTGTCTCATCTGTCCATAGAATACTTTTCCAGAACTGAGCTGGCTTCTTGAGGTGTTTTTCAGCAAATTTAACTCTGGCCTGTCTATTTTTGGAATTGATGAATGGTTTGCATCTAGATGTGAACCCTTTGTATTTACTTTCATGGAGTCTTCTCTTTACTGTTGACTTAGAGACAGATACACCTACTTCACTGAGAGTGTTCTGGACTTCAGTTGATGTTGTGAACGGGTTCTTCTTGACCAAAGAAAGTATGCGGCGATCATCCACCACTGTTGTCATCCGTGGACGCCCGGGCCTTTTTGAGTTCCCAAGCTCACCAGTCAATTCCTTTTTTCTTAGAATGTACCCGACTGTTGATTTTGCTACTCCAAGCATGTCTGCTATCTCTCTGATGGATTTTTTCTTTTTTTCAGCCTCAGGATGTTCTGCTTCACCTCAATTGAGAGTTCCTTTGACCGCATGTTGTCTGGTCACAGCAACAGCTTCCAAATGCAAAACCACACACCTGGAATCAACCCCAGACCTTTTAACTACTTCATTGATTACAGGTTTACGAGGGAGACGCCTTCAGAGTTAATTGCAGCCCTTAGAGTCCATTGTCCAATTACTTTTGGTCCCTTGAAAAAGAGGAGGCTATGCATTACAGAGCTATGATTCCTAAACCCTTTCTCCGATTTGGATGTGGAAACTCTCATATTGCAGCTGGGAGTGTGCACTTTCAGCCCATATTATATATATAATTGTATTTCTGAACATGTTTTAGTAAACAGCTAAAATAACAAAACTTGTCACTGTCCAAATATTTCTGGCCCTAACTGTATTAATGTTGCTTCCTTCCTGAGGAGGTCAGGAGTTGCAGAAACTGCCAAACTCTAGTCTATGCTGTTCCATAAGTTGGTACAAGGTTATGACCATTTCCTTTTTTCATAAAGGGACAAGATTGTGCAGGGTGCTGATGATGTGATTTGTTTTTTTTCTCTCTCTCTCTTCTCTCCAGCATCCTGCTACGGTCTCTGCTTCCCGTTGAAAACTATGGTTGGAAAATTCGGGGTGAAATGTGCCATAAATTTGGAGCCGAATCTACTCCTATATACGTGGCAGATTCCTCAGTTGGAATGTACCCTAAATGTCTGTATTTCACACAGTGAAATGTTGATAAGGCAGAGACCCCACATTGCAGAAACGCAGCTTTTTTTTTTTTTGCAGTTTTTTGTGCCAAGACCAGGAATGGCTGCAGAAAGAATGGGACATATATAGGATGTTCTTATAATTCTCCCTTCTGGTCAATCCACTCCTGGCTTTAGCTCAAAAAAACACAACAAAAAAATCTGCGTTTCCACAACGTGGGGCTTTAGCCTAAGGGTTGGTTCACATCTGCTTTTGTATTCCGTCTGAGGAGAGTCCGCATGGAGACCACCCGACTGGAATACAAACGCAATTGCTGTGCTGTAAAAGCACACAGACTCCATAGACTATAATGGGGTTCATGTGCTTGCCGCTCACTACCCGCACGAATCATGCAGACAGGAAAGTAGATGGTGATCTGGCGGTAAGTACACGGACCCCATTATAGTCTATGGGGTCCGTGTGCTTTTCCTGCACCAGCACTTGTGTTTGGGGGGGGGGGTGTCTTCATGCAGACTCCCCTGGGTGGGATCCAAAGGCTGATATGAACGAGGGCTAAATGAGTATGGTGGCACATTGAAATATAGTACTGAAAGCTCCATATTGTGAAACAAGATATTATTAGGACAGACTCGGCAGCATTTTTGAAAAAAGAACAAAAGGTTTTGTGAAGGGCGGCTGTGGTTCTTCTACGGAAGTTGAGGTTATAGCAGGCTAAGTGTGATGGCCCATGTTCTTAAAAATACACTAGTTACATCATCTAGGTGTGCATTATACATTACAGATGGCTGTACAGATCTATGACCAAAACCACAATGGTTCTACATAAGAGATGTCACACAAAAATAAAATAAAACCTATCAGTTAGTGATTGTGGTAAATTGAGAGAACACTTTGTACCCCTTCTTGACAAGCAAGATTTCTATCCTTTTGTAGATTGATACACTTTCAGTACAAAAAGACTATTAAAGTTACAAAGACCTATCAAACATATAACCAATAAAGAGTAAAACATAACTTTTATTGTTCGTTTAAAATATCACCCAAGTGCTCTTTGTGAAAAGATAAAACACAAAACACAGGGTGTTGGATAATATGGGCATAACTTGATACTGAATTTGCCCTCAAATGTATCCAACCCCTTGATATCAATTTCCCATAACACCTGTTGATGGCTCAGGTTCAAGCTATTGATGCTTATATATATTTGATACAAATGGGTTAAATGTAACTATTTACTGCAGTGGGTGGCAGGGTTGCCGGGTATACTCAACAATCCTGCAACTTCGATCATAGGTCTACTTAAATAATATCCCCACTGAAATTATCACACATAGCTCCCAACTCTTGTATGTTGAAAATAAATAAACCATGTAGCAAATAGTTAAGCTAGTAAGATAAACTCTTTTGTATCATTTACTAACTAACTAGATAAAACAAGGCACAATGGCCATATATCCCTGTCGGTCCATCTCAGACCAGGGCTCTCCTCAACGCGTTTCACTAACGGCCCTTCTTAGTTCATCAGGAGGAAATTATGGTCACAGACCTACCATCCAGGACGCGGTTAACTGCAGTTTTCACTGCAAATCACTATTAGAAACAACTTTCCCATAATTTCCTCCTGATGAACTAAGAAGGGCCGTTAGTTAGGATCAGACTGGCCCATCGGGGTACCATGAATCCCTTGGTGGGCCTCGTACTTTTAGGGGGCCCTACTCGACCCCACCACCCTGCTTTTTTTTTTTTCTTTGATAGTCAGTGGTTGTTCGTGAAGGCCCTAATTCATATGCCGCACATTACGTCATTACAAAAAAATTATACTGGACAACCTCTGTAAAGTGTTAGGCATTAGGAGGTATATTAAAGGGGTTGTCAATGCAGAATTTTTTATGGTTTATTCTCAGGATAGGCCAGAAATACCTGATCTGTAAGGGGCCTACACCTGGCTTCTGGACAGATCAGCAGTACAGAGTAACTTCTGGCGCCCGTCCTGTACACAATATGAGACCAAAAGCAGAAAGCTCTGTCCGCTGTATATCAGCTGGCACCGTCACTGTATCTCAGCACATATTGAAGTCAGTGGGAGCTGAGCTGCAGTGAAGGCGCCGGGCGACTATACAGTGGATGGAGCTTTCTGTTTCTGGCCCTCTATTATGTACAAAACGGGCGCTGGAAGTGGCTCTGTACAGCTGATGGGTGGTGTGTCAGCCCCCTAGCGATCAGGTACTTATGGCCTGAGGATAGGCGGTAAAAAAAAAAAAAAGTTCTCTCTGGACAACCCCATTAATATCCCCCCACAGTTTAATGCACCCTCCACTGGATGTTAGCCCCCATCACTGCCCCCACACAATATAATGGTGCCATCACTGTTTCCCATACAGGTTGGCCAAAGCAACCCCTTTAAAGAGGTTGGAGTGACCACTGTGGTGGCCAGGGAGGTGTAAAAAAACCCAAAAAACCCAAAAAAACATAATCACCTGTCTCCAGCATCCCATTGTTCCCAACACGCACCTGTCCCCAGAGCCCTGTTGTTTCCCACCTGAGTTTTTCGGTCTTATAGTGGTGCCTCATTTCTAGAGATCCTATACCTAGTTGGTCTCAGCAGTCACATGAGGTGTAGGACTGCCAGCAAAAAGGAACTGGCACAAGACACTGGTGCTGGAGAGCCAGGGACAGGGGAGAAGGATTTTTTTTTTCTAAATTATTTTACACTTCCAGATCGCCACATGGGTTGCTCCAATTCCTCTACAACCTCTTCAAAGGATTTAGCAAGCTTTCTAATATTGATTGTCCTTAGGATAGGCCATCAATCTTATATCTGCGGGGATCTGACAGGCCAGGACCTCCGCAAATCAGCCATTCCAGGACAATGCAGGTAATGGTAACTAGGAGCTGCGCTGTTCACTTGCCATACACATACCTCCCAACCATCCCGATTTCCACGGGACATTCACGATTTAGGTGACGTGTCCCGCGGTCCCGGTTGGAGGGAGGTATGTCCCAATTTCAACTCAGATCTGCATCTGGAGGACGCAGATCTGAGTTGAATACATAGGCGACTAAAGCAAGGAGCTGTCACAGCTCAGCTCCTTGCTTTTCCGCTGCACTCTGGCTAGTGGCTGTGTAGGCGCGATGTGATGACGTCACATCGCACCCACAACTGTGTTAGCGAGACTGCGGAGAGAGCGGTGGGGGAGCGAGGAAAAGGTGAGTTTAAGTGATTTCTGTGTGTAGATATTGAGGTGGAACATGCAACTCGGGGCAGATGAAGGAGAGGACGGCATGACACTGGGGCCAGAGATGTGGGGACATGAATCTGGGGGCAAAAATGTGGGGACATGAATCTGGGGGCAGAGATGGGGGGGACATGAAACTGGGGCAGAGATAGGGGGACATGAATCTGGGACAGAGATGGAGGGGACATGAAACTGGGGACAGAGATGGAGGGGGGACATGAAACTGGGGGCAGAGATGAAGGGGGGACATGAAACTAGGGGCAGATGAAGGGTCTATATGAAACTGGGGGAGAGATAGAGGGGGGACATATTTACGGGTGACTGTAGGAGGATTATACTGTGTGGGGGCACATGGAAAATGAATGAGAATGGGCGGAGTCAACATAAAAGTGGGTGGAGCTAAATTTGCCGCAGCGTGCGATGCACGCCGCACATTTTGTCCCTCTTTCAGTTCTTCAAAAGTTGGGAGGTATGCTAGTGCAATTTATAAATTTCAGATTGGTGGGGACCAACTGGCGAGACCCCACTGATCATAAGACCTGGGTAGCCTTGTACTGTAGCTGGAATGGTATGGTGCTGCTTCTTGTGTTCAGAGTGGGGTACCAGTGGTTAAACAGCTACAATCTGCAATTTATACCCTATTCTGTGGATAGGTTACATGGGTGAGAAAGTCCCATAAGCCTTTAGCTACCATCCTGCACAAAAATATAACTGTCAGGGCATGCTGGGGATTATAGTTCATTGCTCTGCAACATCAGATAAATTTAGTTCTGTACACGGATCTGTATCAGTTCTAATACGAGCTGTTTGCTTGGATTCGCCAGTAATGCAATTACCGAGTTCTTAATACATGTCGTCTCTCTTCATCCCATTTATAATACATAATATACAAATTATTGACCAAATACATCCGGTCCATTTGTATCAGATTAAATATGCAGCAATGTTATGGAGCTGGGCCGAGGTGCCATGACCCCACAGCTCTGTCTTGTCATGTTCTGTTCCGCCCCAATGCCATGTTGTACATTATCTACATCTGAGAGATGCCCTTTAAATATCTACTGCTACACAATTCTGGCAGATTGTCAGCTACAATTTACTCTGAAATTTGACCTGTCAGCACAATGCGGGCTGTATAATTCATACAGACGGTACATGCAGAGCAGATCTCTAATATGCACGGCAATCTGGCAGCAGAACATTTACACCAAGTATGCAAATGAGCTAGCGAATCTTAGAAGCTGAACTCATGGACATTATATACTTTGTTTCCAGAGTGATTGACCTAATGCTCTAAAGCTCTAGAGATACGGCGTGACCACAGGCTTATGTATGGTCGGGAAATGTAGGATAGGAGGTTTATACATTGCGCTAATGGAATCCATCACAATGGAGAGTCTTGTTTCAATGGTGGTTCACTTACATACTGGAATGACTTTTTCATAATGTTGGCCCTTTGGCTACAATAACATGGTGAATCTGTCATTGGCAGTGTATGTGTGACATAAAGCTACACCTATGTTTTAATTCTGCCCCCTGTAGGTGACCGGAAACCACCATAGCAAAACAATGGGCTGACTCATTCGAAGGCTTGAGGCTATGGTTGCCTTGAATTACTTGGAATGGGATCGATCACACAAATCTATCTTCATGGACTTCACATTTGAGCACATTTGTCTCTACTTCAACAAATTTTAAGAAACGTATACACTGTCATTTTGGTAGGAGGCCTTGGCCTACTATGCAGGTCACCGATTTGTCTACTTTATGTGCGTCTGTTACGAGGGCACTTCATGGTTTGGCACTTCTTTTGGGTTATCCATTATGGTGGTCGTGGCCCACACAGAACTGAGGCTGTAGTGTAGTCATGTCAGATGTATAGATACTGGGGTTGTCCAGGATTAGGAAAACAAGGCTGATGTCTTCTTCTCAGGAAATGACACCACATCCATTGGTCACGTGGCCATGCTGCAGCCATTTATTCTGAACTGTAGCGTTGCCATGTGATAAAAAGCACAGTTACAGGACTGTTCACAAGAGACTTTAGTCACCCGAGACTCCATAAGGTGTCGGGTATCAGTCCTGTTCTCACAGGTGATGATCTCTTTGGCACTAGATCTCCAGGACCAACCACCAGCAGGATCATTCACTAGAGGGAAGGACAAAATCTGTGGCACGCAGAGTATGCCATGGCAAATTTATGTATATTAACCCCACCTATGCCATCTTCAGCTTCACCCAAACCCACCCAGACCCTTTGTGCCTGCAGACAGTATAAAGTCCCTTTAGTGGCCCTGACCAAATATAATTACCCCTTGTGGCCCCAGAGAGCACAGTGTCTCCCAGTAACTCTCACAGAGTATAATGTCCCCACCTTTTAGCCCCTACACTGTATAATGCGTCCTCATTGTGGTCTACACACACTACAATACCCTCTCATTGTGGTCCCACCCTATAGTGCCCTCTTTTATTACTCCCCATGCCATATTGTCCCTTCTTGTGGCCCCCATATTAAAATGTAGGAAAGGAAAAAAGACTATTAGGCATCGCGGTTCTTCCTGCAGCATTTTGAACAGAAAGTGCACAGGGTTTCCCTCCACGGACTTTCTGTTACAATTATATCTATGGGAAAGCCGCTGGCGATTCTGTACATATAATTGACATGCTGCGATTTCCAAAACCGCACCAGTTTTGGAAATCGCACCCTGTCCGTGCTGCGGTTTTAAATGCAAAATGGTCATGGGATTTGCATGAATCCCATGCACTTTGCAGTTACTGTACAACACCGCAATTTTTCACGTGGCATTTCCCGCCGCGGGCAAATCGCAGCATTTCCAGCCTGTGAAGCCCCTGCCTAAGTCACCTCTCCACAGGAAATAGAGGAAACCCAACAGACCCCATTTTAGTATATGGAGTCTGTAGGTTTCCCGTGGGTAACTGCTTTTTACCGGGCGCAGGCGTAAAGTGGTGTTCACACTACTGTTGTTAGTGTTCACTGTTAGGCTAAGTTCACATGGGGGCGGTACTGTCGGATTTTGGCATTTCCCCTCCGGAGCAGGCTCAAATGAATGGCCCAACTCCGGAGGTTGCTGCCGTCAGGCAAACGCCGCAGCTCAACAAGCCACGGAAGCCACCTGAAGAAAGAGCAGCATGCTTCTTTTTCCGTGAGCGGCAGACCACCATTGCGTGGGGGAGGATTATGACGTGGACTACGCGCCATAATCCGCCCCCTCTGTGCCCGTGTGAACGAGCCCTTAACATCCATCATATAATGATAACAATGGACAATAACAGATCTGTCCAAAATCTGTGAAAAATCCCAATAGAATTTGTTTTGTCATACATTAGCGTCCATAGTCAATAAATCAGTCACAAGTCCATTACTTTGGTATTCCCACGTCGCATACTCACCAGTCTTCACTGCTGTAAAATCTTCTTTCTTCCTGGTTGCAATGGACAACATCTGTTATTTATGTCTGTTTTTTCTGTACATGCTCAGAAATCAGAACAAAAGAAAAACCTGACGGTATAATAACAGTCATTGAGGAATGAATTTTGGTCTGTTTTTACTATATCTTTAATGGCTCCTCTTATATCCCCTGTTCCAGCAGTCTCCCTCCAGTGGCTGAGGACATAATTACACCGACTTTATTGAGTGTTGCCCATTTCAGATGGTAGTATCACACTCTATGTCTTTTAATATGGGACATTGTGAGTTGGTTTTATGCTGTGATTTATGGAATCATTTCTTTGCAGTCAGATTTATTGTACGACTGACCATCCGTCCAGGTATTCACATCATCTTGGTTACATGTGTGTCATTGTGATTTGCTGCAGTGCTCGGTGATCCATGAAGGGAAATGCAGACATTTAGAAACCCAATGAATTTTATTGGAGTAGGACTGAAGATTGAAGGTGTAAAACTAGATCAATGAATAAGCCTAGAGAGCGGCAAGAATATAACATCGGCCCCATATAAACCCTACCCGGCCAGAACTGTATAAAGTAATGAAGATGAGACGGACACAGCGCTGGACTGGGGAACCGGAGAAAGTGATACTGTAGCGTCCACTCTTCTCCTTTTAACTGCACGCTAACTACCATGTATGTTAGTAAGAAATCCAATAGAGGGCAATACGACTGCGGGATCAGACTGCATGGTCTATGGTGAAAACCAGCAGCATAAATAGACATACAGTAGGATCAGGCTACAGCTATTTGGAGACTTTGGTCGCGTCATCACAGATCGCCTGGTCACTTGCAACTCTTTCACTCAAGACACTAAATGGAGTCACACTGCGACCATGAGGTTCTCACGACCACAACTTCTAGTTGCAGGAAAGTCAAACATTGCTCAACTGTTTTGCGACTATATTCACGAAGGGGGCGTTCACACTACCGCTGCTATACGCCCAGGGGTTTCTGTCCTAAAGCCCAGGGAACCTAGACAGGCGGTTAGCTTTAAAATTCATTCATTTGAAAGGGTTTTTAGAGGTAACCGCCGGTGCCCATATGCAGCCTCTCCGCCTGGAATCCGTTTTTTTTTTTTTTGCATGGACACAAAGTACGACTGTGTCTGCGCAAAAAAAAAAAAAAAACGGTTTCCAGGCAGAGAGGCTGCATGCGGACACTGGCAGTCAGCTTTAAAAACCCCATTCACATGAAGAGGTTATAAAGCTGACCGCCGGCAAGCCGCCCCCTGTCCAGTTTCCCCAGGGTTTCGGATGGAAACCCCTGGGCGGACAGAGGCGGTAGTGTAAACGCCCCTTAACATGTTCAAAGGGCGACATGGCGATCTTTGATCACACAATTTGCTATGTAGCTAAAGCCTTAAAATCTGCATAATGTGATTTCTTGCCACAAGTAAATTTACAGTGCCAAGTGCACAGCCTGTCCTCCAGCCTTCCTTTATTCCTTTTGCATCTACCTCTGGCTTTGATTTTAAACAAAATGCATGAAAACTACTACAAAAACTTGTGACTTTTTTCCAAAAATGTTATGTGGCTCATTCATATGATCAAGTTTAATGTCCATGGATGGTCCAGTCTGAGGTTGATGGAGTAGACTCTGCACATGAACCCAATTATTTTTTTTTATTTATTTATTTATTTTTATTCTCGCCATTTTTTCCAGATCATTCATCAATAAGACATGTCCAGGATTTGCACCCTGACCATACTTCAATCTATATCCTTTGTGGTTCCCGGAGGCACCATATTGGATAAAATCTTGATAATTGCAGTACTTACTTATTTCCACTAGGTGTCACCATTGCAACTAATTAAACCCAAATCCAGTAATTTGTAAAACTAAATTTGGGATTGTGTTGGAGAACTAGGAACAAAATGTAAATTCTATCATAGAAACATTGCGTCTGATCCCCACAATTTCAGATTGTGCCCCTTGTCCTTGTGTTTGTTGTTTTATGCTCCAGACCCTTCACCATATTTCGTAGCCCAGCTTTGCACCCATTTCATTTTATCTATGTCTTTTAGTAGATGGGATCTCCAGAGCTGACACAGTTTTCCAGATGTGGTCTCGTCATCAGTAATTCAATCAAAATAAAAAATGAAAAAAAAATTATTATTCTAAGAAGCCAGAGGAAAAAATCCCCTATGATCATATTAATTTTCTTATTATATCATCTGAACATTTTTGCACCTAAAATAAGAAGGGAAGTAACCAAACAAAAACCGTTTATTAAATCTGTCCTATTGGTGTGTGTGTGTGTGTGTGTGTGTGTGTGTGTGTGTGTGTGTGTGTGTGTATGCAGCCCTGACACAAACCTATGTGTCTCTGTAACTACAGGATATCGCCTGGCAAGGACAACATAGCCCTTTTAATTTAGCAAATTATGGGAATTCTAGTAGTAAGACCCCCATTGATTGAAAAAAACAAGAACACTATGCGCCTTTTGTTTCCTCTGAACAAGCACTGCTTTACACAGGAGACATAAGGTTAGCTCTGTAAGTGTTACCCAAGTCTCGCTGTAGATGGCCAGTCTGCATTGTCAGGGCTGTCAGACTCAGAGCAAACTAAAACCCACTGAGGCACTGCAGTCACCTGTCCCCTGCCTAATATGCTGCAGGCTGTCCTCTTGCTGCCAAAATAGCGTTGACCTGTCAAGGTGTAGCGCGGCAGGATCTTTCCCAGGTCACTAGAGGGAACCAGTCTCCTAATAACCGAAAGAGAGTAAAGGAGACTTTAGATCAGGGGCGAAACTACCAGGGTAGCAGCTGCCACAGGGCCTGGGACATTAGGGGGCCCAGCGACAGCCGCAACCGCTGCGTTTTTGTTTGTTTTTTAAATTACTCCAGCCGGTAACAGGCCCTATTTACATACTGATCCTGGTTCGGTAACTAAGGCCACGGGCCCCACAAACACTATTGTTATACTCAGAGGCCCAGGGGAGGTAAGGGAACATAAAAAACATTGTTACTTACCACTTCGCGCTCCAGGCAGGCTTCAGGCCTACTTGAGTGACGTCCGTGAAATCGCGACGCAGGCCCTGGTCACATTACGTCCCATGCGTCATTGAAAATGGCCGATATCAACCAGGATTGCATTGGAGCCATGGATAAGTAAGTAACAGTGTTTTTTTTATGTTTTTATCCTCCTCTGGGTCCCCGATTATTATACTCTGGGGTCTGAAAAGACCTCAGAACATAATAATTGTTCATGGGTGTCCACGATGGGGCAATAATACAGTGTGCAGGCGCCACTATGGGGCAATAATACTGTGTGCAGGGGCCACTATGGGGCAATAATAGTGTGTACAGGGGCCACTATTGGGAAATAATAGTGTGTGCAGGGGTCACTATGGGGCATAATAGCTCTTGCAGGAATGCGCAGGGCGGGGGTGGGCTTTCGGTCGGGGTCTTCAGTGTCAGTCAGGGGGGCCCCATGTCAAAAGTTTGCCACAGGGTCCTGCCATTCCTAGTTACGCCACTGCTTCAGACTTGCACTAGCAGAGGAGGGCAAGTCAAGCCCCGAAGTCAGTGAGGGACTGAAGGGCCCAGAGCCCACCAGAGGAACTTGTTCTAGGGTCCAACGTACAGCCTCCTGCTAACAGCCTATACCTCAGCACCTTCATCTTACACATGTGCTGACCGCCCACCAACCATCGTTGCACATTACTGAGTAATTTCCCAATATCATCAACCCCTATAGTACTGCACACCCCCCAAAAGCTCCATAGCCGGTTCATGTACAGCACTGTATGGGGAATGACATGGCCATGGAGAACTTCACTTCAAGACTATAGTGAGGGAGCTATGAGGCAGGCATAGCACAAAGGGCTGCCATCACCCATCTCAAATTTAAGAGCACTATTCTGATAAAATGTGTATGTACCCTTCTCCTTCCCGACCTACAGTATCTTACAGCTTCCTGTCCTATGGTCTTCATACAGTATATATAATGTTTCCCAGTGCTTACCACACAGTATACAAAGCTCCCCTGGGCCCCCACATTATAATGCTCCACAGTGGCCCACTCCTCACATTTCATATATTTCTTCCCTGCTACATTTAATATAATGAACAGAACTGCAGAGGGTAGTTATAGCTATTAGGTACACCTGTGCACTCAAAGTACTGAATAGATACAACGTACACACAACCTAGCATCTGATCCACAAATTCATGAAGCCCAAATATCACATAAAATGGAATGTGAAACTCCAGTGATCTGAACCACAAAGAGTCAATTCACTCAATGCTGAAAATATCAGAAAATAGACCATTTTTGTATCTACTTGTTCCATCGCTTTAGAAGACTCGTAACACATCAAGGACACAGGGATGGAATAGAAGGATCAATGGCCAGATACTTAACCTCTAATGAAAGAAGTGGAATGGAAGAGATAATTTGAGAGCTGATGCGAAGGATGAACCTGCCGCTCGGGTGGTCGTAAATTTCTGCACGCCATGAACATTTTAGCAAGCTGGCACTTCTGTCCTACAAGAGACCTGGCCATGATCCCTGCCATTGAAAATGAGAAGAAAGTATGGTCATTGTGCGGAGCCTGCAGCAAGTAGAAACGTGCGGTCTGGTTATCTGGGACATGGTTTCTGACATAAGAGTAAATTGTGGTTTGCTGATATGGATGAACAGAGAAGGATTCACCGATGCATAGAGAATCAGTACAGATGATGCGGAGACCTAGTTACTATGTCTGTCCTAGCATAACTAACATGCTAATGGAATAAAGTGACCTCAATATCAAGAGCTGCATTGTTACATGGAAGGCAAGCAAAATGGTAGCTCCATAAATTTGCCTTTCTAGGATTTCTGTAGTTCAGAATCTTTGGTGCCCTAAATAATCTGGCTATTTTAGGAGTTTATAGACTATTGCATGCCACACAATGCTTCCATACAACAACCCTAAACAATGTCGCAATAGTGTCCCTATAAGTAATAGCATCATAATGTATAACTAAGAAATGACACCATACCTTACAAATAAAACTGCAGTACACGTAAAAAAAAAAGCGCCAACATGATGAATAATATACCAATTATATTCCCAACTAATGGTGACAATCCTAACACTAAAGGTATAGATTCCTAAGTCAATGATCGCCATCCGAGGTCCCATGGAAACCGATCATGGGGGTGCCAATTTATTACCCATGTATGGACAAGTACAATGATATACGCCATTCACTGCAGATTCTACAATTACCTTGAAATGACTATTTCTCCTATATGTGTTCCTGGACAGATTTGTGGGTAATAGCTCTCACGCGGCACCATTGTGTAAGTTCTATGTGGCCCTTGCATGGGGGCAGACTGATGTGAACATTATTATGCAGAACATTTTCAATGGTATTAAGGAGCTTAGTTATAGGTGATGTCACATTGAGGTCCTTGTACCTGAAGGCGACTCAATCCATCTCTGCCACAAAAGAACACACCAGTATTATACATATGGCACAGGGTAGGTGCAGTGTACTTTGCATTGGAGCCAGGAGCTTGAAGTTATGTCTTTGGACCCAGGAGAGGATTTGGATTCTATTCCAGTATAGGACGGGTTGTCTGGTAGCCATATATCATCTACATGGAGCAGTCTGGAGAGAAGGCATCATTTCAGTCTCTATATCAGGCCATAGGTTGGCTCTTCAGCAGATGGCCACCTCTGATTATTGACACTGAGGACCCGGACCCATCAATGGTGGCATATTGTTTAGCACATTGTGGCCTTTCCAGTATATGTACTATCAGCTCTTCCATGACTGACAATTTCCATTATTAAGTCAGATCGGCAGCTTCGGGTTGTATTATGTACGAATGTCCTGACCTTCTAGGAATGAATGAATGAATGGAGTTATTTGAGGCTGATCTCTGCTCCTATATTAACCCCGTACATAATTATAAGCTAATTGTCCTTTTGTGAGTCATGCCCGAATTTTCCTAACAATGATGACCTTTCTGGAGGATAATGGGGCAATAAATGTGCAGCTTCTGCTACAATGTGTCTACGGAGAACAAAGCAGATTCTGGTATACAGATACGGAATACCATTGAGATATAGTCCTGTAGTATATCTATGACCACAGGTAAATGGTTTTACTCCAAATAGGGATCTTCCAGCTCTATATACAACATAGAACTCCAAAGGTATCCAGACACATGTAAACATTTCTTAAAATTTCCCTATTTTATTAGGAAAAATAAAAGCAATATACATACCTCCCAACTTTTGAAAAGTAGAAAGAGGGACAAAATGTGTGGCGCGTGCAGCGCGCTGGGGCAAATTTGGCTCCGCCTACTTTTATGTTGATTCCGCCCATTCTCATTCATTTTTCACGTGCTCCCACACAGTATAATCCTCCTACAGTCACCCGTAAATTATATGTCCCCCATCTATCTCTCCTCCAGTTTCATATACACCCTTAATCTGCCCCCAGTTTCATGTCCCCCCTCCATCTCTGCCCCCAGATTCATGTCCCCCCATCTCTGCCCCCAGATTCATGTCCCCCCATCTCTGCCCCCAGATTCATGTCCCTCCATCTCTGCCCCCAGATTCATGTCCCCCCATCTCTGCCCCCAGATTCATGTCCCTCCATCTCTGCCCCCAGATTCATGTCTCCCCATCTCTGCCCCCTGATTTATGTCCCCTCCATCTCTGCCCCCAGATTCATGTCCCTCCATCTCTGCCCCCAGATTCATGTCCCCCCGATCTCTGCCCCCTGATTTATGTCCCCTCCATCTCTGTCCCCAGATTCATGTCCCCCCATCTCTGTCCCCAGATTCATGTCCCCTCCATCTCTGCCCCCAGATTCATGTCCCTCCATCTCTGCCCCCCGATTCATGTCTCCACATCTCTGCCCCCAGATTCATGTCCCTCCATCTCTGCCCCCAGATTCATGTCCCTCCATCTCTGCCCCCAGATTCATGTCCCTCCATCTCTGCCCCAAGATTCATGTCCCTCCATCTCTGCCCCCAGTGTCATGCCGTCCTCTCCTTCATCTGCCCCCAGTTTCATGTTCCACTTCAATGTGTACACACATTACACTTACCTTCTCCTCGCTCCCCCGCCGCTCTCCACAGTCCCGCTAATACTGTTGTAGGCGCCATGTGACGTCATCACATCGTGTCTACACAGCCAGTAGCCGGAGGACGCGGCAAAGTAAGGAGCTGAACTGTGACAGGTCCTTGCTTTAGCTGCATATGTATTCAACTCAGATCTGCGTCCTCCGGACGCAGATCTGAGTTGAAGTCGGGACATACCTCCCACCAACCGGGACCGCGGGACACGTCACCAGAATCGTGAATGTCCCGCGGAAATCAGGACGGTTGGGAGGTATGAATATATAACTATGTGCAGCCCTATCTCATGTTATAGAGCAGGAGGAGCTCTAAGCGCCATAGTCACTAATTCCTCCTCCCTTTGATATCTCACAATGCCTTGCTCCTTAGTGGCACGCTTCCCTTTAATACAGAATACAGCAAAATAATGGAGAATTTCTGACAGCTCCATATTTTAACATGCAATAATTATAATATAATACATTTTATTTATATAGCGCCAACATATTCCGCAGCGCTGTACAATTTGTAGGGTTCAAGTACAGACAAAAAAGATACATTACAGAGAAAGTCATTTCACACAATGGGACTGAGGGCCCTGCTCGCAAGAGCTTACAATCTATGAGGTAGAGGGGGTGACACAAGAGATAGCAGGGGCGGCATTGCTTATACAGAGGTCAGACAATTCTGTAATAGAGGTGACTGTCATTACACAAACATAAAACTGTATGAGCCGTCACCAGTCGTGTCCTGTAACATGCAGATGGAGCCTGGACGTATAAAGTTAGCCTGAAGCGGCATCATATCGTGTGGGATAATGCGGGGGCATGAACAAAGGAGGGTTCATTTTGGGGATTCTAATGACGGTACGGAAGGGTTTACATTAGGAATTGTGATAGGCCTGTCTGAAAAGATGTGTCTTTAGTTTGCGTTTGAAGCTGTAGAAATTGGGAGTTAATCTGATTGTCCGGGGTAGAGCATTCCAGAGAAGTGGTGCAGCTCGGGAGAAGTCTTGTATAGGAGCGTGGGAGGTTCTGATAATAGAGGATGTAAGTGTTAGGTCATTGAGTGAACGAAGAGCATGGGTTGGGCGGTAGACAGAGATGAGGGAGGAAATGTAGGGAGGTGCGGCATTATGGAGAGCCTTGTGGATGAGGGGGAGAACTTTATATTTTATTCTATAATGAATAGGCAGCCAATGTAGCGACTGGCAAAGACCAGAGGCATCTCTGTAGCGACTAGACTGCCTGGCCGCTGCATTAAGAATAGATTGTAGAAGGGAGAGTTTAGTAAGGGGACGACATGTCATAGGGTTTTCCACAATTTGTAGAAAATCATGTCAAAAATGCAGCAGCTTTATCCACAATTTTAATAGAACAACATTATATATGAAACTGTTCTACATAAATAGTGGCAAAGCCTCAAACTAGAAAAGGGGTGTAGGACCTCTCATGGCAGCATGGTCATGTGACTAAGGTCCTGCACTCTTACGCCACAGCGCAAAAAAACAAATATAATTAGTATGATTGTATATAGCACAAGGTGTGTATCCACTATGACAACTTGAACTATGCTTTCATGTCCTCTGACATTATGTCATACACTGTTGCAAAGTTAACCGTCCATTGAATTTGTTGGTATCTGCTCTGACTCCAGAGATATCTGTGCCATTTTTTATATTCAGCTACCGATATCATTATACTTAGAGCTCAGCGTCATTGCTGGGTGGGGAGGATCACCTCTGTTCACAGTACAAGACTGTAGAAGTATAGTACAAGACTATAAAGCTTCTGAAAAAAAAATCAGGACATTTGTCGACATCCATGACCCATATGTATAAAGGTTACACATTTTACACAAAATTGCATGAAGGCGCCCATGGGTGTAAAGCAGTGAGTGATACTTGTGATACAATGTGCAAGATGTAAACATTAAGAAAGTATGGGATAAAGTTGAATATTTTTAATTTTTATTCCGGTTTCGGAACAGAATTCTGGACCTATTTCTTGTTTGTGTCGCAGAAGATATTCGCTAATCTGATTACCGAAGCAAAATTCTTTGCTGTTTTTATCGAGAGCAAGATTAAAAATTACAAAAGCTCTCTGTCCATCAGATGAGAGGAGCTGAAGACAGCACAGTGGTTTCCTTCTTAATAAATCTTACACCAGTTGGTTTTGGCTTAGGGGATAACAAAAACCATAAAAGTGGATTAATTCAAGCGGCTGCACTTATACCAACGGGGAACAATTTTGCCTTGATTTAAAAGCAGACTGTCTCCTGAGCCTGTGAGGGATAAAGTATTTATGAGACGCAGGGATTGTGTGATGGGTAGACAGGAATCTCCCACATGGCTCTTGGTTTCTTTTATGTAAAGGTCCGAAAATAAACACTTTCAATAATAAGTAATGTATTTTTGTAGCTAGATGTATGGTGATCTATAAGGCACTCCGTAAATAACAGCGAATAATGTGGGTTTAGTGCCCCTTACAAAAATGCAACGTTTCAGGTTAAGACTCTTGAGTGAGGTTGAGCGATCGTGTTCGGAAAAGATTGGATTCCGATCGGCGATCGAGAAAATTTCACGATCGCCATCGGAATTTCGAACACGATCTTTTTATGTGGGATCGAGATCGGTGATCTTTTCCCACAATGCTTTGCTTAGCCTTCACACTGAGTATATGCTGTAAACTCAGTGTGAAGACTCCGCTGCAGTTCCATAGGAATGAATGGAAGCAGCCGGCACACAGCCTTAACCCCCTGTGCGCCGGCTGCCTCCATTCATTCGAATGGGAGGCTAAACTAAACATCTCTAGCAGCTACTTACCTCTAGAGATGGCTGCTCCAGTGCCCTCCTTCTTCTTGCCTCGCTGCCCCGCCTCCCAGGTTAGTGTTTAAAGCGCTAGGTAGGTGGGGCTTGTGGCTTAGGAGAGTGTGGATGGGTACAGGGCGGGGAGAAGTGTCGTCTCCCCTCCCAGTACCCGCCCACACTCTCCTAACCCGCCCACACTCTCCTAACCTGGCAGGGAGGGGGCACCGAAGGGAGAAGAGCAGCGTGCAGTGGCAGTGAGGCAAAGGAGAAGGAAGGCACCGGGCACCGGACCAGCCATCTCTGGAGGTAAGTAGACACCAGGGGGGACTAAGTAGCCAGAGGATTAAAAAAAATCCTCTGCTTTTAAAATGCGATCTCCGATTAATAAAAAAAATCCCATTGACTTGCATTGGGATCGGAATTGGGATCGAGATCGGGTTCGAATGAAAAATGATCAGAAATCGGATTTTAAAATCGATCCTGAAAAGTCAAGATCGGCTCAACCCTACTCTTGAGCCTTTTTCAAGTGTCTTGAGCTGAAAGTTTGAATGGCTTGAGTTAATACGTTGCCTGTACCAGGGGCGTAACTTGAGGGGGTGCAGAGAGTATAGTTGCACCGGGCCCAGGAGCCTTAGGTGCATAAGCACTGGCATCAGTATTGAGATTGTAGCTTCTATCTGGCCCATAAGCCAAGGAGACTCACAGATTCTCCTAACCACACTAAGATGGATTAAACTCCTTAGCTCACTATCAAGACTTCACTGTAGGGATGAGGTAGGAGGCTACCACAAGACTTTAGTTGCGCCAAAGACTTGTACCTTTAGGCTGGCACTCTCGCTTGCTAGTGCTGTCTTTGTATAGAGAGATGGATAGATAGCATTTCCTCTGCCTATTGGTTCTGGTTTTCTTATCTCAGATTTATACTCTCACCACTTGTTTCCAGGATATTTTTTTAACCAAAAACAATGCCGCACCTGCCCATTGGTTGTATTGTATGGCAGCTCAGCCTTATTTGCTTCAATCAAACGGCGGAGTCCCAAGTCCCCCCTCCTGCCTGGCGAGCCGGGCATTGGCTGCCACATCCAGGTGGAGAATGGATGAAGAGATGACCACATTGTACACATTTGTCTCCATTCACATCTGTTAGCGTTAGTTGGAAGACTCATGGGAAGCTACATTGTGGCGTCAGGTCTGGTTGCCATATATGATGGGAGTTATACTTGCCAAATCTTCTGGTACGTTTGAGAGGCTCTCTCTGAAAGAGATAACACCCCAGCATCCCAGGAAGAGTGAGGAAATCTCATTGGAACAGACACAATTTTCCCGCATCCACCATATTTTACGTGACATGGGCATCTTATGTCCTGATCATGTCACAAATAAGGGGCGTGCCTGATACATATTGTGCCCACGTCACAAAATTAGGTATGTCAAGTCCAAAAGGGGCGTGCTTGTAAAAAGGGTACGGTCATGTTAAAATGTTTCGTCATAGTGGACACCCAGATAGTATCCTCATAAAGTTGGCAAGTATGGTGGGATCCAGACCAGCATATCCTACGGAATAACCCTATAATAAACCCATTGTGAACACGTGTTCAGATGTGACAGACAGATCTATTTTGTACTATTAAATATGTTGTAATTAAAATGTAATCTGTCCAGACAATTAATATTTCCCAGGAGACGTGTAGTATTGTCTACATGGGAATAGAATGAATACGTACAAGCAGTGCCAACCCAAGAGGGTGGAATGGTGTATGTGCCATCTGCCAGACAGGATGGGCTCTTCTTGTCTTGCCTCTTTTACATAGAAGAGGCACCATCTGGGCTTTCTGCCAGGCTGAGGACTGATGGCTTGTTTGTTCTAGTTTGTGAGACAGAAGTCCAATGTGTGCCAATGACCTATCCATAATTCTAGGAACAGAAGCTCCGTTGATGCCAGACTTCTCTGACATATTGGGAATCCAGAACTTACATGACCAACTTGACAGCACTTAAAGGAAATATCTTACAAAAACCTCTATTATCACATCCTCAGGACAGGAGATAAGTATCTGACTACAGGAGGGCCCTTTAAACCAGGGGGCCCAAGCCATTCATTCATAGATCAGTCATACAACCATAGTGAGGAGAAATAGAGCAATGGTCACACATGCATCTTGTAACTTCATTCATTTTCTATGGAGAAGACAGACAAATACAGTGCCCTGCAATTTCAATCAGCTCTACAGACAATGAATGGAGCAACAGGGTGCATGCACCCCCCCCCCCCACACACACACACACACACTCCATTTTAACTCATCCTCACTGTACTCATGCAGTCAAAAAGAACAAGGGTATTGGTATTCCCATTTAAAAGAGTTGCTTGAGGTTTTTTTTATGGTCTATCCAGCAAGGATCACCTGCTGTACTATATATATATATATATATATATATATATATATATATATATATACTGTATACAGAGCCAGTAGGAGATGGTTCCATATCCTGCATAGTGAGCAGGCGCTGTTAAGTTCCCATTAATGTAAATGGGAGCTGAAGTGCATTAATGGCTCCTACCATTATATAGGGTACTAGCAGGAGGACCCGGCTTCGCACAGGTATATTACATTTTTTGTTTGTGTAGTGGCCCCATAAGAATTGTCCAATTTTGCACTGGTGTATTTTGTATGTTGTTTGTGTGTATATCCATAAGCGTCATGTGATCATGTGTATCTCATTTTGGATATCAGTGAAAAACCTGTGATCAGTTGTTATGGATACCTGGAGTAAAGCTGTGTGTATGTGACCTTGTGTAACAGTGTCATCCACTGCGCCCTGCTTCTTTAAAGCTGACATACAGCAGTGAAGAAAAATGGCTGGGTTGCTATGGAAACCTGGAGTAAAACTGTAATGTGTGGTACCCTGTGTAGAGCTGTCTATGTAATCCTCCAGTGTATGGTACTGTGTGCAGAGGCATGTATCTAATCCTCCATGTGTGGTATTGTGTGAAGAGGCACTTATCTAATCCTCCGGCATGTGAAACTGTTTCCAGATGCGCATATCTAATCCTCTCCCATGTAGTACTGTGTTTAAACGCACGTATCTAATCCTCTGGAGTGTGGAACTGTCTGAAGACGTGCGTATCTAATCCTCCAGCGTGTGGTACTGTGTGAAGATACGCGTATCTAATCCTCTGGCATGTGGTACTGTGTGCAGTGGTGTGTATCTAATCCTCTGGTGTGTGGTATTGTTTGCAGTGGTGTGTATCTAATCCCCTGGTGTGTGGTATTGTGTGAAGACGTGCGTATATAATCCTCTGGCGTGTTGTACTGTGTGCATATGCACGTATCTAATCCTTGCCCGTGTAATACTGTGTGTAGACCGGCATGTGGTACTATGTGCAGATGCACGAATGTAATCCTCCTCCATGTGGTATTCTGTGAAGAGGCGCGTATCTAATCCTCTGGTAAGTGAAACTGTGTGCAGATGCATGTATCTAATCTTACGGCATGTGGTACTGTGTGCAGGTGCGTGTATGTAATCCTCACCGGTATGGTACTGTGTGCAGACGCGCGTATCTAATCCTGTGGCGTATAGTACTGTGGGCTGAGACGCGTATGTAATTCTCTGGCATGTGGTATTGTGTGCAGAGGCATGTATCTAATCCTGCCCTGTGTGGTACTGTGTGCAGATGCAGGTATCTAATCCTTACCTATGTAGTATTGTGTGCAGTGGCACGTATCTAATCTTCTGGTGTGTGTTACTGTGTGCAGAGGCACGTATATAATCCTCCCCCATGTGGTATTGTGTGCAGTGGTGTGCATCTAATCCTCCGGTGTGTGGTATTGTGTGAAGACGCATGTATCCAATCCCCCGGCGTGTGGTAATGTGTGCAGATGCACGTATCTAATCCTCTGGTGTGTGGAAATGTGTGCAGACATGTATATCTAATCCTACGGATGTGGTACTGTTTGCAGATGTGCGTATCTAATCCTCTGGTGTGTGAAACTCTTGAGCCGCTATAGCTCTGCCCCCTGTATCGGCCACTGAAATCAGAGAACAGCGGGAAGGCTCTGTGGCCGGCTTCAGTCTCTACAGCTCTGCCCCTTCCATCGCATGCTCCAATCGGAGATCAGCGCAAAGGCCTGAGATGACGTCATCTCAGGTCCTTCAGCCTCCGCCAACCATGACTTTGGTGCTTGCGGTGGTGAAAACCGGCAACCTACGGGGATGGTAAGGCACTCATGTTTCCTTCCGTGCGCCATTCTAGGTATGTGCCAAATCTCACTGTAATCCGTTCGGCCGTTTCGGAGTGACTGAGGAACAAACATCCAAACACACAACCTTTCATATTTCTAATATTAGTAAGGATCCTAAGGGTAAGCCATAAAAATCCTTTAAGTTAGAGGAGTTTTCCACTTGTATAAAAATTTATGGTGGGAAGCAAATAGCTGGAAAAAAAAACTTTATACCCACCTTCTCTGATCTCTCACCAATGATATTCTAAAGGAGGCCAGGTCCACTTGTACCCATCCAATATGGCCACTGGAACACCCACAATCATGGAAATAGAGGTCTTCAGTTTCCCATTGACATAGAGTGGTGGTCGAGCGTGTATACTACCACTCCATTCCCAATGGATTATTCCCACTGGGAGCTTTACATAATGTATATTCTGGATGAAACCATAACATATAACTACCTTTGTATCTGATGTTTGTGGATTATTAAAAACATAAGAAATACCCATACTGCAGATATCATAGCTAAAAACATTACTCTGTGACCTAGTCTGTCCCATGAGAGAACAATTCCTATTATATACTGTAGATTATATACTTGCATATATAAAATGCTAGAAGAAAGATGGCATTACACTGTAACAGGTCACAAAGCAAAAGAGGGGTAAATGTAATATACATAGCATGGTATAATAGCTAATATGACATCTATACTGGGATCTATGCAGTGTGTGCATTTAGAAACATCATCTGAGGGTCTGCCATTGTGACTCAGAGTATCAGCCAAATGCTCAAGTACTCTGCCGCCTCTAGTACCTGCCAAATAAAGTATGTTAATGGTATATAGCAGGCAGCAGGGCATTGTGTGGAGTACGCTGCTTTGCTATAATTGAAATGAATTCTTTGGTTTGTAATGTTAAAGAAAATTATTATAATTGTGACCTAAATCCAGAGCCACGCATGTAATGTAGTCACCCAATATAATCGAGTAACCTTGTGTAATGTAATAATAACCCCATGTAATGTAATACCCTTATGTAATGTAGTCACCCCATGTAAGGTAATAATAACCCCATGTAAAGTAACAATAACCCCCATTTAATGTAATACCCTCATGTAATGTAGTAATCTCATATCTTGTACTGTAGTTGTTAATTTAGGAGCATTTTGGAACATGTGACACCATGTAACTAAAGAACAACAAACCTCTCAAGATTCATTTTTGGTTTGGGTGGTTCGGTCAAAAGATTTGATTTAGGTTGAATAAGTTTGGTATTCACCAGAGCTTAAATTGGCTTAAAACATAGTGTATGACACTATCAGGTCCCCTAAGAACCCATCTATAATACATAGTGTAGAACACTGTCAGGGCTCCTAGGAACCTATCTATAAAACATAGTGTAGAACACTGTCAGGGCTCCTAGGAACCTATCTATAATACATAGTGTAGAACACTGTCAGGGCTCCTAGGAACCTATCTATAAAACATAGTGTAGAACACTGTCAGGGCTCCTAGGAACCTATCTATAAAACATATATATATATATCTCATTTAATAAATTACCCAGTTAAAGTAGTTTTATTAACAAAAAAAATTGCTAAAAGCAGCAAATGCTTTAAAATATAAAATGAAGTGTTGCTTATGCAGAAACCCATTAGAGAAAGACCTGGATGTTGGGAGTAGTAGGAGCTGAGCTCGCAGTGCAAACATCTTTATCAGACCCTCCAGCGCTCCTCAAGGGCTTGTACAGTGCAGAGGGGGCCTGCAGGTCTGATGATGGCTGTAGTATCACCTGGAGCTTGTCCTAATGGTAAGCGTCCCTCAGTCAGATGGTGTTTGGAGTGCCCTTGATGTTGAGTGTAGGATTAAGACTCCGGAGATGATGTTATGGGAAACAGCAACTCATGATTTTACATATGGGAGAAACGGGTGGTAATAACAACAGGACTTCATGCAGGTACTAGTGGCACAATACTTTGAAACTTCCACTTTGACTGGACAGTGGTACTCCCTGAGTACGTGTCTCTTTTGCAGACGCAATCTTTCTCTCAATAAGTGTGCACTAAATCTGACACTTCTCCACAAAGATGTCTACAATGCCCTGGCTGTGAAGCGAAGATCCAAAAAGGATGATGTGTTTCATTTGAGCATAATAAACATTGTCTTAACAGGGATATAGTTATAGGGGGTACAGTGATAACAGTCACTGCCCTGGTGGGACTCCAAAGGTCCCTCTGCTATTCTTAATGACGTAAGGTAGGTGGGGCGCAGGAACTTCAAGTTACATCCCTAATCTTAGCTATGATGTTCTTCTAAGAGCTATCTTCACAGTCTCTCCATGCGCACACTTCTTTAAAAATGAGCAGGGATTCTTCCCATCTCCTGCAGAACAACACTGGGGATGACTGTAGTTGACAAGGTCTTCAGCATAAACAGGGACTTAGTACTTACTTTACTTTTCTCCTCTCGATGGTAAGAGAGCTGAAATACTTCATCCTCTTAACTGGAAAACTGTCTCCTCCCCTTCTCAAATATGTCCTAGTCAAGTGCGGAACCATCTCTGAGAAAAGCCAAGTGGAAGGTTCCCTTAAAGGCGCAGGTATCTCATATCATATATGATGGAACAAAACTCTTTAAATTGACAGTGGAACATTTAATCAGGGAATGTTCACACTACTGTTAATACAGTCTGTTGCTCTATCCATCATAGGATGAGAACAACAGACATTAATGGTAGTAGAGTAATGGGCCCAGACAGAGCCCCCTCCTTCTGTGTCCATTTCCATTGACTATAATGTAATAAAACATGGCAAAGACTTTCTTGTGTCCTGTTTGGAAGAAAGCTTCTGCCATGTTTTTTTACATGGGTGTGAAAGCAAACACCAGACAGTGGGCGCTCCATCTACAATTGTCCATTGCTCTGTGATGGATAAGAACAACAGACATTAAATAATGGTAGTGTGATCCCATCTTAGCATAGTCCTTTTTTACCAGTGCTTGAACCAAGATGCCACATTTACCCCGTCTTACCTCCACCACCCTGATCCTCACCGCTGTTCCTTTCCAGCTCTCTGTGTACGGATATATATGGTAGATAGTTATGCCATGGGTGGAGGCATGTGGAAAAAGAACAGTTATACTCATCTTCCCTCAACTCTCCTGGGCACCCTTGTGATGTCTTAGCACACCCTCCGGGGACTATTCTGGCTACCTGGGCTCTGCCAGTGTCATGACATTGGGCACCCCAGTGACCCCTGGTTGCATGAACTCACCCAGAAGGCCACAAAAGGTCCCAGAGGGAGTGTCAGGCATCAGCACCAAACACATGTTCTCAGCAGCCTCAGGTGCTAGAACTATACAGTGGACAGAGCCAGGCTGGAAGTACTACAGCTTAGCTCCTATTCACTTATTAGCTCCCCATTAATCTGATATCCTAAGAATGGGTCTACAATATCAAATAAACCGTCAAAGCCCAAGAAACCCCTTTAGGCTGAAGCCTCACATTGCGGAAACACTGCATTGTATGGTACGCTGGAATTTTCTGTATAGGTATAATAGGGACAGATAGTCTACAGAGGAAATTGCAAAAAACCCACAATTCACTTCCACTGCGGTTTTTGCTGCGTTTCACTACATGGGGCCTTAATATTGTGCAGGAGTCACATTTGGGCTTTGACAGCCTGGAGGTAAATATGTTGACAAGTCTAAATGTTCTAGTGAATGGGTGAGAGCCATTAGCAATGTTCCTAAATCCTAAAACACACACCATGACGTGCTGAGAAATCAGACAGTGAATGGAATAATTCATTGCCATAGTTACCAACGATTGCGAACACTAAACAATAAGTGATAATTGTAAATTGTTGGTACCCGCTGAATACAAGTATTGTGAGAGGAGAGAAAACACATCCAAAATAGATCAGTATGGCGTCTTCTGCGTACTGCGGGGTGACAGGCCAAGGCTTCTCAGCCAGTAAAGGGGTGTACTAGTAATAACAAGTGTAAGAACATTGCAAAGACTTGCTGGAACTTGCTGATCAGTAGGGATCCAACCAACCAAGCATTGTGCAGAAAACTATAACCTCGCCCCAACGGTGGCGCCATAAAAGGAACAATTCAGAAGAAGCCGCAGAGCTCTACCAGATGGGGCCAAGGAATAGTCCTCTGTGCAACGTCTGGACAAGACCATCATAATCTGCAAGTGGTGCCATATGGTATTGCCTTTGCTACAAACCCCTATTTAAGGCATAAATTAAAAAAAGCTCCTTTATATAAAATACATAAATTACACAATAATAATATAGGATTTACAGGGTAGCTCCAATTACATTTTTAACCCCTCGGGAGACTTAGAATAATTAATAGAGATGAGCGAGTAGTATTCGATCGAGTAGGTATTCGATGGAATACTACGGTATTCGAAATACTCGTACACGATCGAGTACCACTCGCTGTTCGAATGTAAAAGTTCGATGCAGAACCAGCATTGATTGGCCGAATGCTATACAGTCGGCCAATCAACGCTGGTTCTTCTCCTACCTTTAGAAGTCTTCTCCGTGCAGCTTCCCCGCGGCGTCTTCCGGCTCTTCATTCACTGTGCCAGGCATCGGGTCTGGGCAGAGCAGACTGTGCATGTCTGCTTGTAGTGCGGACATGCGCAGTCGGCTCTGCCCAGGCCCGATGCCTGGCACAGTGAATGAAGAGCTGGAAGATGCCGCGGGGACGCTGCACGGAGAACACTTCTCGGAGGATCCAGCCCGACCCTCACTCGTGGACTTGGTAAGTATAATTTGATCGAATGTTGCCTACCCCTGAAACGAGCATTTTCCCGCCATAGACTATAATAGGATTCGATATTTGATTCGAGTAGTCGAATATTGAGGGGCTATTCGAAACGAATATCGAACCTCGAACATTTTACTGTTCGCTCATCTCTAATAATTAACAGTAGACATAGTAGTAAACATACTTGTCTATTTGACCAGGGATCCTGTGGAGAGTGTACTGTATGTTCGGGTCCCCGATCTTTGTTTACCAAATGGCCAATCAAGGGCCAAGCTGCTCCGCCGCCAATTGACTGACAGTCTTGTGTTCAGGTCAAAGGTCAGGAAGACCAAAGACCCAAACTGAGACTCTCTATGAAATGGAAAGGTGAGTATATACTGACCCCGAAGAGTTGAAAAAATTGACTGGAACACTTTAACCTAAAACAACCTAGCAGAAGACCATTAAAGGGGATGTCTATTAGTAGATATTGATGGCCGATCCTTAAGACAGGTTATCAGTATCAGTTTGATGGTGGTCTGACACCCTGCACCCCCACCAATCAGCTGCTCTAAGTGAATGGGAGCTGAGCTGTAATAGCTGATATGGATGATCAGCCCTGAGAGTCAATATCTACACTTGGACAACCCTCTTGTCTGATTATCGGTCTGTGATCTGAATCACTATTGAGGTTTGCTATAACACAACTATGTAAAGAAAGGCCATTTCTGGATGGCTGGGGAAAAAAAAATTAAGTTTTTGGACTTTGGGAGCCACATTACAGATTTTGCATTGGGACCCGGAGATTCAAGTCTTTGGGCACAGGATTGGTTGTGGACTGCGCCAGGTGCAGGATCTTGCATCTCACAAGTAGTGGGAAAACTTCAGCCTACAAATATGCATCTGGCTCGGCGGATCAGCGATTAATACTTGAAAAAGGGCGTGAGTAAGCCCGAAACGCGTTGTGTGAATAAGTCGTTATTTCTTCATTACACCTGTGGAAGTGCGATTCATTCTCCCCCTACCTCCCAAGCCAAGGTTCGGGTTTGGTCACTGTTCTGTGAAGTAGAGATTTGGGGAGTCCAAAATGGCCAGTTTGAAACAATTTCATAAAAGCATTACAGATAAGCACATGGCCAATAGCAGATATCGGTTGTAAAGTTGATCCGCTGGACTTTTTTTTGGAAAAGTCATGGCAAATGGCAGATCAATATCCCATCAGTGAATGTCCAGATCAGGCCTCAGATCAGGACAGAGATTGGTCCATTTCTCTGATTGGTCATTTTTTAACATATAAGATTGTGGTCCAAGGTGAAAACCTTCACAGACCAACCATGACAGTTCCGAAAACTATCAACTAAAACACTAATATAAGGCCAGCTAAAAACATTATACTATTTTATCTCTACTTATTTGTCTTTTCTCCAGGAGCAGAAATTTCCATCTATGGAGAGACGAAGGCTAAGGCCCTGGTTTGTTTTTGTTTTTTTTGTTTGCTAGCAGAAAAAGGAACCCATTGAAGTCAATGGGAGGCTTTTTTTTTTTCAGCGCTGAATCTGACAGGGATTCCACACCAAATTCAGCGCCATTTTCCTCATTGTGAAGGCACCCTAACAGTGGGGACAGCCTATACAAAAAAGATGGTCAGCTGATCCCACTGAAATGAGCAGATTCGGAGGACATACCATATATACTCAAGTATAAGCCGACCCGAATATAAGCCGAGGCCCCTAATTCTACCACAAAAAACTGGGAAAACTTATTGACTCGAGTATAAGCCGAGGGGGGGAAATGCAGCAGCTACTGGAAAATTTCAAAAATTAAAATGGTCGGAGTTTTTGGGTGCATTAGTTGCTGGGGAAGGGGAGGGGGTATTTTGGTTATCTGTCTGCCCCTTTCCTAAACTTGAGGACTGAGGGTTTTTTTTTTCCCCACTTGGAATTCAGCCTGGCTGAATATAGGGTATCTGCAGTGCTCCTATTAACCCCTTCCCGACAGAAGTATATGCTTGACTCGAGTATAAGCCGAGGGGGGCTTTTTCAGCACAAAAACTGTGCTGAAAAATTCGGCTTATACTCGAGTATATACAGTACATCTATTATGAATGGTCAGCTTTATATTATAATATATTTTTATAGTAGTAATATCTGCTCCGATGCTACATACTGATGTGGGTGTGAGCAGTATTAGGAGCTCGTTCTATATCTGCACATTTATTAGCTGCTGACTACATAGTAAGTGCCCCTTTAATATAATATAGTAGTTAGCATGAGTGGTTATAGAAGTGATCGATGGGAGAACTGCAAGCATCAGAAAGGATAACGTCCCTGCCCTAATGATTGTATTGATCAAAGCTGGAAACAGAACAGTCAGCAGAAATGTCAGCGCCGCAGGTTGTCCTTATGGAGGAGTGCTCACAGTATAAGAGGGAGCCCCACCTTAATCCGGAACACACAGGGTGATAGCTGCAAGTACAGCACACTCCATAAACTGTAATGGGGTCTGACGGGTCTCTGCTGCTTTCATTCCTCCTCCGTGCAGGACTTTTTTCTCTGCCGAAAATTGCAAAGCGGTTTCTTTCTCCAACAGAGAAATTTGTAGGCGATTTTGAGGCAAATTTGCCTTAAATTTTCCCGTCTGAAAGCTCCTATTGAAATGAAAAGGAGGCAGAAAAAAAAAAGCAACTTTGGAACAGAACTTCTACTTGGAGAATTAAGATTTTAAAAAAAGACGTGACAAAAAAAAGACAAATTTCACGTCATATTCCGGGCTGGATTTCATTTCACATTTTGCATTGTTTTTGTTAATAAAATCTGTTTCAAATTCCTGAATTTTTGGCCTAACATTCCTCCTCTAATTTCTCCCTTAGGCTGAGGCACCATGTTGTGGAAAAGCAGCTTTTTTTGTTGCAGATTTTGTTGCGGTTTTTTGAGCCAAAGCCAAGAATGGCTACAAAGGAAATGGGAAGTCTATAAAAAGTTCTTATATTTCTCCCTTCTGCTCAATCCATTCCTGACTTTGGCTCAAAAAACCACAACAAAATCTACAACAAAAAAAGCTGCGTTTCCGCAACATGGGGCCTCAGCCTAAGGGTGCATTCACACTGAGTAAACGCTAGCTTATTCTGAACGTAAAACACGTTCAGAATAAGCGGCGTCTAAAGCAGCTCCATTCATTTCTATGGGAGCGGGGATACGAGCGCTCCCCATAGAAATGAATGGGCTGCTTCTTTCACTCCGTGCAGTCCCATTGAAGTGAATGGGGAGTGCCGGCGTATACGGCAAGCTCTGCTC